>NW_025223180.1:929226-1072354 GCF_014066325.1 Apis laboriosa
TTACGTTCTTACTGTTTTCTCTTCGTTTCACTTAAAAGCTATTATCCTTTTTTGCTTCTTCTTCTTTTTTTTTTTTTTCCCCCCCTTTTTTTTCTCTCTTAATCTCACACGCACAGCGCTTTCATTCTCGCTTCACGACGAATTTCAAAATAACAGCTTTCGTCGCCGCTGCACGTATTGGTATTTTTTATATATATATATATAATATATATTTTTTTTGTATTTATATGTATGTATATATATATATATATATATATTTATTTATTTATAATTCTTTCGTTTCTTCCTCGCGATCGGTACCGTGTCCTTTTAGGCTGCGCATTTTATTTTATTTTTAGCTTGTGTCGAGAAATGGAACTCGTTGAAACTGTGTCTCGAATAGAGCCAATCATTTTAATTAACGTTCACGCACGATTTCTGGGCGAATTTTCGTGACGATCGACGAATTTTGCATTACTTCGTTGTATTCTCGTGTAATTTTCTTTTTTTTTTTTTTCTTCGCTTTCTTTTCTTACGAATGACTGTTACACGTCTCTCGTATTTATATTTTTAATTATAAAACAATTGACGGACATAGAGCGAAATATGTTTTGATGTTGGTTTTTTTTTTTTTTTTTTTTTTTTAAATCTTGGGCCACAATTCTTATGTTTTCAGGTTCTTTTCTACGATAAAAAAAATTTCTTCTCCTCATTGTACAAACTTTTTGATTCAATTTGCAATACGTATTTGCTCTCGTGTTAAAGTATCGACACAACTGAACCAGAATTATGATGAATGAAAGTATATTGCACCGATTCGTCTTCGTGTCTTCGTATCGACGCTTATATTAAATATTTTAATTAACCGCTAGAAATATCAACAATATCGAGCGATAAAAGATTTATCGTTCGTAAAATAAAACGTTAGAATAAAAAATACACGGATCAACGAGCGAAACAATTATTTTTTATTAACAGGCGTTTCAAACACGCAAAATCAACATTTCTTCTTTTCTCTCTAAATCGCGATTAAAAATTTCAACAAATATCTCAACCACGGCCAACTTTCCAACTTTTTTCTTCGTCGAGATAGCCTTTTCTTCTTTTTTTTTTTTTTCCTTTTCTTTCTTTCTTTTTTTTTTTTTTTTTTTTTCGTACTTCAGGGAAGACACTAAGAAGATTATCGAATTACGCGTACCTGTCAGATTTCTAATAAACTTACGTTTTATGTTTCAGGCATAGAAACGTTTGCTTCGTTTTCTTCTCGCCGAATAGAGCAATATTTAGTTTACGAGGAATTAATGGCACGAAATATTTGTGGTCCGCGAGATGGACTGAAGGCACACCTTTTATATCCATATCCACGTACTACGGGTAATCGAATCGTTTTTTCGGGAAATTATTATTTTTAAATTTACTGATAAATTCCTAAACGCTACGTTTGTCCCAAGCGGGTTTGATTTCGTCGATTCTCTCGTATTCTATCTGCACTCGCAAATATGTTCTCTTCAACGTCTGGCAACGTCTCGCAAACGTTCCCCCCTCCCTCCCCCCCCCCTGTATCGTTCTTTGATCATCGCGTTTTTTTCTCTTCTTCTTCTTTTTTTTTCCCCCTCCCTTTTTTTCTTTTTTTTTTTCTTTCTTTCTTTCTTTCTTTCTTTTTTTTTTTGATTCGAAAACGCTTGTCGAAACGCTTTTGATTCGTTTAAAGCACGATCCGTCTATCTTTTGATTAATAACAAAGTCGCCCGCCTCTCTCTCCTCCCTCCCCACTCTCACGTTTTTTCTCCCTCCCTCTTGTTCTCTCGCCCGGTTTTCACCTCGCTCGTCCCCTTTATCGTTTGTCCTTCTTTCACACTCGTCCCTCTCTATTTCCTACGTTTCTCTATCAGCTCTATTCGGTTCACTCGACTAAATCCTATGGGTTTCGTCGCAAACGGGGATACTCGTACTCGTGGATTTTGCACCACGCGACCACGTATGATGAGACAGTTTCATTATTGAAAAAAATACCGTACAAATACCGGAGGACAGAGAGAGAGAGAGAGAGAGAGAGAGAGAGAGAGAGAAAGAGAGAGAGAGAGAGGGCGGCTATCAAAGGGCGATTTCGAGCGACGAAACAGAGGAAGTAGCGGGTGTACGAAGCATCGGATCGTGCTTAAAACCGAAAGAGACGAAGCATGGAGTAAGAATAGACGAGGAGGAGGGATGGTTACGAAGGTCTAAAGCACGGTGGATCATAGATAGGCAAATCAGATGGGATTACTTCGTACCTCGTTATACTTGTTAAACCGTCGTCGATCTTCGCGTTTTTTCATTTTTTTCTTAATCCTTAATCTATACTCCCCCCTAACGATCTTTCCTCTCTCTCGTTTTTCCTTCTTTCCGTTCCTCCAACTATTAAACGGCAACGGTTTAAAGGGTTAAAGGAATTTTGTTTATTTTTTTTTCCTTTTTCTTTTTCTTTTTCTTTCTTTTTTTTTTCTTTTTCTTTTTCTTTTTCTTCTTCTTTTTCTTTTTCCCTCCCTTCCCCCCCTGGATACGACGGAGTTACACAAAGAGAGACAACCTTTGATAGATTTGAATCGGAGGACAGGGATACGCATTCGCGAGGAAGGAACTCTCGACGGATCCTCTAATCTAACTTTCGTGCTGTTTTTTTGTGCAATGTGTCTATCTATCTACGAATTGTTTTTAATTCTTTTTTTTTTTTTTTTTTTCATTTGCTCTCGTCTCTCGCTTGTGCTTAATTAATTTTTCAATTATTCGCAGTTTTACTCTCCTCGTTTCGCTCACTCTCTTTTATTATCAACATTCTCTCGTTTGTACGCGTATCATGCGTATCCATGCACGCTTAACACGTGTACTCTCTTACTCACGTTTGCTTGTTTCGATTTCGTTATTATTATTATTATTATTATTATTATTATTATTATTTTTTTTTTTTCTTTAATTCATTTTGCTTCGATTCAGATCGGCCAAGTCGAAATTCGGGACGTCGGGACAGACCATTTTTATCTCGATTTCCACTTTTTTCTTTCTTTCTTTCTTTCTTTCTTTCTTTCTTTTTTCCTTTCTTTCTTTTTTTTTTTTTTTTTTTTTTTTTTTTNTTTTTTTTTTTTTTGATTCCTTAAAAAACTCACGTCGCGTGTCCCTTCTCTCCAATCTATATATGTATATACCATTCGTTGTTACGAATTCGTGGCTTACGAAGCTGGAAAAGCTGAGAGCGAGTTTACAGTATAGAGAGAGAGAGACGCAGGGATAATACGATTTTGTTTCTTCTCATTTCCTAAGCTTAATGATTTATTGCTTAAGCGTCTTAAAGTCGAGATTTTCCCCTTTTTGGTTCTATTGGTATTATATAAAAATCTAAGGTATTAAGTTAAAAACCACGGTTAAGACCAGACACGATTGAAGTTGGAGTCGATCGATCGCTGGTTCGACGCTCATTCGATCCTCGATCCTTCTTCTCTCCTTCTTTTCTTCCCTTCCCCCCTCCCCCTCTTTTTCCCTTCTTTCTTTTTTTTTTTTTTTTTTTTTCGAACTCGACGCGCGAACAGCATCGGTCGACACCCCTCGGCGCATACGGCTGATATTTTTTTTTTTTTTTTTTTTCTCTCTTTATAAAAATATCCAACTGTCTAAAGAAGTGCCGCGTGAAAAGGATCAAAGTCGAATAATAAAAACGGCTCTTCGACACTAGCCTGCGAAGACTTCGCTTATGATTTGTCTTTTTGGCCTCGAGTCTGTGATAATAAATATAATAAACCGAAGATAAGAAGTCCTCGCAGTATGGCGGAAAAATGGATTTTAAGACACGTGGATCTTTCAGTTCCGTGGTTCGCGATAGTCGAGTATGGGTTGTACGAAGGTTGTATGTATGTTTAATTAGTTCGCTCAGGAACAGCGGAATCGTCGAATTATTATTATTATTATTATTATTATTTTATTATTATTATTATTATTATTTTATTATTATTATTATTATTATTATTTTATTATTATTATTATTACTATTATTATTTTATATAATATATTTTTTCCTCTCAAGGTCTGTTTCCGCCTTGCCGCCGAATTTCGAATCGTCCTCGAGTAACTTTTTATTATAACATACCTACCTAACTAGCTAATTGTTTGAATTTCGTTTATATAATAACTTTTTTTTTTTTCCTGTTTGTTTTTTATATTTTACCTCACGTTATAATCTTCACGAGTGTGTGTGTGTGTGTGTGTGTGTGTGTGTGTGTGTGTATGTTTTATTATTCGATCTCCTCCCTTTAATAATATTTTTATCATTTATACACCACGATTACTTATCGGTGGCCGATTCGCGATTTCGAGTAACGCGTTTCGCACACGCGTTCTCTTTCATATCGTTCGTTTTCGATTTATTAATTTTCACTTTGTTAAGCCCAAACTACAAAAATAATGAATCCGGGTTACGGGTCAATAAATACTGGCGGCGTCCTGTCGCTTTTCAATCTCTCTTCCTTTCTCTCATTCTCATTCTCTCGTTCTCTCTTTTTCTCTTACGCACTCACTCACACACGCGCGCATACATCTCTCTCTCTCTCTCCCTCCCATTCTCTTTCTTTCGCTCGCTCGCTCTCTCTCTCTCTCTCTCTGTCTTTCTCTCGAGATAAAGGAGTTTAGCGTCGATTAAATGGCGGAAAGTGCAAATCACTTTGGTTGTTCAACGTGCGTCGACTCTTCTGTAATCATGTCCTTTGTGGACGATGGCAACACACAAAATATTGGCTGTTTACGCTACAAACTGTCTTTGATGATCACATGGTGGTCCGCGTATCCCGGAATTCGTGTTTCATTACTGAAGCTTTTGACACTACCGTGACGGCAACGTTATCTATTAATTCAAGCCGAGAGAGACACTACATTACCCTACAAACTGGACGAGAGGGATACCTCCGATTTCTCGACGGTTAACCTTTCTTTTTTCTTCCCGTAAATATTGCCGGTTTATATTATATTGGACGTGGAAATTTGACGGGGAATCTTTGCAAATATTATTCTCTTCTCCTTATCTTTTTTCCTCTTTTTTTTTGCTTTCTTCTCATTTAAAAGTATATATATATATATATATTTATATATATATATGTGTGTATGTATGTATGTATGTATATATATATATATACATACATACATATATATATATATATATATGTATGTATATATATATATACTTTAAGAAATGTTTTTATTTATTTATTTTTTTTGTATGGATAAGAATTCATCCCCTTTACTCATTTACTTTGTTTTGTCTGGTTTAATAAAGCGATCGATTAATTATTACGTTTTCTGGCAATCGATGCCCACTGCTTTATGTTTCGTGGATCAAGCCGGAAGCGGCATGATTTTTGTTGCTTTTGCTGTCGCGGTGGCGTCGATGGTGACGGAAATTTTGTTGTTGTTGTTGGTAGTTGTGGTAGTAGTGGTGATAATGGTGGTGGTGGTGGTGGTGGTGGTGGTGGTGGTAACTGTTGTTGCTGTAGAAGTTGTTCCTGTTGGTGGGGTGTACTTGCTTACCATCACACTAGAAGGCTAGGCGTCAGCCAGTCCTCATCCGCTAGCTGGACCGCAACCAAGAACACACTTTACCATTTGAACACACAAACGCTGGTTAAGTCTTGGTCCGAATTTCAAGAAAAATAATAGAAAATATTTCTCGACAAACTTTCTCTCGTCTCACGCTCTTCCCTCTCTCGCACATTTCGCATTCGCGCTCGCATCTCATCTCATCTCATCTCATCTCGCTCGCTCACGTTCATCCCTCTCGCTCTTTCCTTCCTTCTTTCAATAATAATAATTCTAAAAAAAGCCATTTTATTACTTTCACTCCTCTCTCTCACTCTCTCACTCTCTCTATCTCTTTCTATCTCATATCGTTCACATTCCAACACACGAAGATACTGGTCGATCTGAATCTACCTTTACCGTGACTCAACCTCAATTACTTTCAATGTTGTAAAAGTGTGAGCAATCCATTGGAAATATATATATATATATATCGTGTTGCTTTTGTTCTTTTTTATCAGTGTCGTGTAAAAAAACGTTTCTCGGATTATTTTTCAATTGCGACGTTCGATCAATTGACTACACCCTCGTGGGAATTGATTATTTTGAACTATATATCGGATAGATTTCGGAACGATTCCAATGGGAATATTATTAACGACGATACGTAGAGATTTTCGTTCGCTCTCTCGTTCGCTTGCTTTTTTTTTTCTTTTTTTTTTTTTTTTTTGTTTTCTTGCGTTTCTTCCATCCGTACGCAATTTTTCGTACGCAATACGATGATACCCATATTACGTTCTCCAGTGATATTTTTCTGGTTGAATTCGAGGTTGAGCCAGGTCGTAGATGCAGTTTCCTTGATGCAAAGTGATATTTGAAAGTAAGGATAAGCCAGGCCGTGCGATGATAGTGGTAGCGATCACTGTGCCTGCGAATCGAAATATGTAAATAAAAATAATTCCTTCCAATGATTTCGAGTATCTCTCTCTTTTTTTCTCCCGTTTAATAACGGACGATTCAATTTGTTGAAAAATATCGTGTATATGATTTATGAATTTTTATTCGTACGTATCCGTAATGAATCGTTTAATAAATTAGGAAGTGCAAATAATATCTCAAATATTATTCCTTTGATTTCTTGCATTGTTTCAAAATTGAAAAATAGTATTTTTTTCATTTCTCTTATTTTTCTTTTTTTTCTTCTTTTACAATTCGAAAAGATTCAGCGAGATACTCGAGTTTAAGTTAAACGTAAGCCTGAATAAGCGTGTTTTTACTTCAGCCTTTCATATTCCAAGAAACATTAACGTGCACGTTAAGCATCAAGCAAAGAAGATGATGGTGAATTCGAGTGCTCATGTGTAATGGATAAATGGATGATGATCCCGCGATATGCATCGAGCAACAGTATATTGAAAGTAATTTATAACAGTAACGATTTTTAATGCAAATATTAATAATAAGCCGAAATGCTGTATATCGAATACTTTGCAGCAATTGATCGATCATTTGAATTATCCGTGTTGTAAAAAAAAAAAAAAAAATAACGTATCAATGGAAGAAAATGCTGATTTTATTTTTATTTTTATTTCTTATTTCTTAAGAGTCTGTTCGTTGCTGCTTCCGATTCTTTTACGACTTGCGATCGTGAAATATATTTCTTGCGTGGAAAAACATGCTTGCAACGAAGAAACTGTTATTAATTAAATATAAATACTTTCAAGTATTAAATTTTATTTAAAGAATTATGAGAAGAATTATATTAAAAGAAAACTTTTTCGAGTAACGACAAATGATAGAAAAAAAAAAAAAAAAAAAAAAAGTATTTGCTGCGATGAAAGATTCCGTAAAATTTCATACTGTATGTTTGAACTAGAATCCAAAAATATTTACTGCTGATGAAAGATTCTTATGCAGGATCTTGATTTATAAGTCTTTTTCATTAGTATTCCCTCATCTCGAATATGTATCGTTAGGCCCTCTTATCTCTTCAAATACATACTGAAATTAGAGAAAATACGGTATAAATTTCTTAATATCTAAAAGTGTTTTAAAATTAATTCCATCCATAATACGATTACTTTCAATAAACTGTTTAATATCGTACAAAATTGATTGGCTTGCGATAATTCTTGTTGCAGAATACAAAATACGGAATGGAATACGATATTACACGCGAATACGATATATGAGGTTATGACTTAGGTTTATCAATCAATTTTTAACAGCAAGTTTTAACACAAGGTGAAACAGCAATTGATTTACGAATTAAAATTATCATAAGAATCATGCAATTAATCGAATGATCTATCTTCGAAATAAAATTTCTCAATTAAGCAATGGCCGATCAAGCAAGGGGTATGGGACAAGTGATTAAAGAAATTTTCAAAGAAAATTCATAAGTAAGTAAATATATGTAGCTAGGAGAGGTGCTAGCGTTCGTCACATAACAACATGACACGAAATTCCAAATCGGATGAATTATAACGTAGAGAGACACAAAGAGATTTTGTCCATCGCATTCATCGAGACAACAACGGTTAAAACGATCCATATTGGAAAGCCACTCATAACACAAATTTTCGCAGTCAATCGTTCAATCGTCTGAATAATAATCTTTTACAACAGAAGCCAAGACTGGATATTTCACTAAACGTTCTCGTTAATCTGATCCATTCGTTTCGAAATATTATTACGAATTTTAAAAAGAAAGAAACGTATATCATTCTAACGTTATATCGTTATCGCCTCATAATTTATTCTCGAAAATTACGTACGAGAGGAAGTTTCTAAAAAACTTACATTTATTGTTATCGTCGCAACAAATATACACGAAACAAAAATATTTACCATGTTTCAATGCGTAAATATCGACGGGTGTTTTTTTCGGAACGAGTGGATCAAAAATACGATAAAATTGATGCAAGAACATGTCTAAAGCAGGGAGTACAAAGTTCTACGTCTCGTACGATGCATTACTTGTTAAAAGTTTGCCATCATTTTCCTCCAAAATTTTTTTCTTCCCCTCACCCTCGCATTTTCCAATTTTACTTTTTCAACAATGTCCTCCTTTAATGTCCCAAAAAAGGGATATTTACGATTTCAAACTTTTGCACGAGTAATGTACGAGTATAAATAAAGGATAGAGAAATGGTGACGAAATCGATGCACGGATAGGAAAAATAGAGAGAGAGAGAGAGAGAGAGAGAGAAATAATGGTTACCTGGAACTGTTGCATCGGGTAGGCCATCATTTGTGCCGGAGGTGGTGGTGGTGGGGGTGCGGCTTGCACCCCTGGGGGTGCCGTGACCGTCGTGGCATGGTGTGGCGGTAACTGTGGTCCCCCAGGTAATCCCTGGCCCCAACCTGCCGCCGTGCCAGCAGCGTGGACACCCATTCCCATTCTGCGTTTACAACAAGTTTTTACATAGAGAATTTTTATCACGCTATTATCACGTAAGAAAAGAAAAACGATAATGCGAACGTGCGTTGCGTTATTTTTTTCATTATTATTTCATTGTTGTTAAAATTATTCTTAAATTAAACATCGAACTTTATCATCGAATTTTGTTATCGTTCCAATCCGTTTGTTATTTTAACGTTGTAACGCGAGATTTTTCGTAGTTATGTAACGACTATTTTCTGATAATATCGATGAATATCGTGCAAACAAGTTCATCGAAACAGTATTACAAATTTTAAATTAAACGATAGAAACGATTTAATAATTAAAAAGAAGGGGGGAAAAATGGAACGTCCATTCAAGTTATCGTTGAAATTGATCGAAAATATTCGACAATTTGTTCCCCTCCCATCCCTCTCCTCCCCCTTTTTTTTTTTTTACGAGAACGTTTAAGGACGTCATAACGAAGGCGTTTTATTTCCCACACGGAACGGTTTAAACGGTAAAATCGCACGTTCCAGATTCATGAATATATGTATCGTTACATAAAGGTCTCGAATCTTTTCTACGTACAACGCACGCAACTGAAAACTTTAGGTTATCCAGGATGTGTTACCATTACTGGTTTACAATCCTGATAATGCTCGGAAAGCATTCGGATACGGTCTTTAAGGGTGCCATTTCACGGATCGTAAGAGCGTTGAAAGATATTCTCCTTGCCAGAAAGCGCACCCCCTTCGTTTCTGCCGCGTAATCTCTAAAAATTGCTCGATCGGCAAATGCACAAATTCGATTTGATGCCTGTGTTAACGGTGGAAACCGTGTGTACTAACTTCGATCGAGTTAGGTGTCGCGTGAAAATTTCAAAAAAAAATATATATGTGTGTGTGTGTGTGTGTGTGTGTGTGTGTGTGTGTATAAAATTGTTACGTTACCGTAACATTTTATTTTATTTTATTTTATTTTATTTTATTTTTTTTTTTTACATCGATGGAAAAACGCAGAAATTTTGCAGAGAATCGTTGACCGATATAACGCAATTTTCGTTTATTAAATATTATCAAATAAATTTGAAATTTTTGATATTACATCACGCGCGCATAATACGTAATAATTACAGCGGCGAATGCAAATGATTTCACTTATGACACAAATATACAAATTTAGCGGTTGCTATAGCAAGTTAAGCGTGGGAATGGAAATTCGAATACGTTTGAATTTGGCAAAGGACGTGCAAATTTACCGTTTGAACCGGTTTGATGTATGCGATTTGAAGTTCGATTAGACAAGAAATTCAACGATCGATAACAATATCGTTTGAAGAACGGAAGGAAGAGGAGAAAGGAAGAAGGAATTGCTTGTTTTCCAGATAAATAAAATATTTCCTTCGATATTTCGGCGAATCTCTTCCTTTCTCTCCCTCCCTCTCCCTCTCTCTGTATTTTCAAATATATATCTCAGCGTTATCTTATCTTATTCAAATTTCCATCGACTTGTCGGGAAATAAATGTCAGGAGATATTTAAAAATAATATACGTCTGACGTTTCCTTGACTTTGATGCCGTTTAAATCCCGTAGGGAGTGTAAAACGATGGGTCTCAACCCCTTCACCCCCGTACGATGCACACAATTGAGAGCTTTAGTTTATTTCGAACGTGTACCATTCCTGGCTTTACAGTCTTGAGAATACTCCAGACGCATTCGTAGCGCCCACTTTAAGGGGCGTCATTTCATAGATCGTAAAACCGTCCAAAGATATTCTATCCTAGAAATTACCTTGGCCTTTATACCATGTGATCCTTAAAACTCGTGCTCTTTTGTTACTACGCTACACATTCACAGGTTACGATTTAAAGCCGGCCCGCTATTTACCATTTTTACGATATCGTCAAATTTTCAATTAAATTTATTCCCCGCTTTTATCGGCCACCATTTCTCGAAAACTCTTATTCCGATATCCTAAGTTTCTACTTGTAAAACGTACGGGTATTATCGTTTCTTCCGACTTTTCTCAATCTCAAATTTTCCCATCATTATTTTTCTCCTTGATTCTACGTCGTTGACACGAGACAGAGAGAGAGAGACGCTCAACGATGTATACGAATGCGCAATTTTCATCGGTCATTTACAGACTACTGTGTCATCAACATTAGCGGTCTACTATTAAGTTCAGACATCGTTTTAACGTAGAACGTTGCAAGAACCGACTTGACCTACTGAGCTTCGTACACTCGTCTCACCGGTATCGGTCTCCTAATTGATCGAGATCAACGACGGAGACAGGATACTTAATCCACCAGTCTCGGTTTACGAAACAAAATACAGGGAGGGGGGTTAAACCTCAACTTGCATTGCTTTTTTCTTTCTCCGTAATTCGTTTCGTTCGAAGCGGCAAATATCATTCGAACGTTTTTTTCAAATAAAGAATTTATCTCGATGGAAACAAGTTTTCCATTCGAAATATTCCACGTCGGCGAAGTTAGTTGGAGAAAGTAGTCAGAGAGCTCTCACCCCATGTATTGCGCCTGTTGATACCCGGCGAACTGTCCATAAGTGTATCCCTGCATCCCTTGAAGGAAACCACCGGCTTGCATCTGCGTCGCTGTCGTCGGATAAGATTGGGGCGGGTACCAGTATCCTAGCTGGCCGGCACCGCCGACGCCACCGACGCCTCCGACACCCGCGACGCCTGCCGCCGCCGCGGCGGCAGCTGCTGCCGCCGCGTAGTATGGGTACGTCGCCGACGATAACGCCTGGAAGAGCACACCAAGATCAATGAAATAGAAAAGAGTAAAAGGCATCGCCACCGTTTCGCGCTTAACCGTGTCAATAGAGACTTAGAAAAAAAGAAGAAAAGAAAAGAAAAGAAAAGAAAAAAGAAAAATGATGATATCGGCTCGCTTTAAAAATCATCCTTCCTCTCTTCTGTCTTCTCGCCCTATCCACGCTTTCGCTGCTCTCTACTTTACCCGGCGAGGAATTTTCCTCGATCGATAATATTACGTTTCATTTCTCTCCTTTTCTATTCTTTTCTATTCTCGCTCGAGGAAAAAACGAAGCGTACGGTCATAAATCGGCGTTCGTTTGCAGTTGATCGTTGCAAACGAAGGAGCGAGCGGACGAAATCGCAATTGGACAGATATCCGGACCGAATCGCGGCGGTTAATTTAGCGAGGTTAAGAAGGGGATCGAACACGAAAGCAGCGTGGCTGCGCGGTAAGACGAGGTAAGGGGCACGGAACGAGGTAGTACGTAGTAATGCGATATCCCGGTACTCGTGGGAGAAGCGCGTTATGGGAATAGGGATCAATTAGAGCGATGTCACGGGCCGGGTAACAGTGGATGGATGGACGGAAGTACTGGGCGGAGGAGAGTGGAAGGGAGGGGGGAGGGCGTACTTGGGCCAGCATTCCCAGATCGGACGTACTTACTCGTCCTACCGGCGCTAATTGCTAAGAGACCCGACAGACACACTTTAGAGCAAGCCTCGTGAATAGACCGGAATCTTGCCCGATTCCCTGTCTCCTCCCTTCCCCCTTCCGTTTTTACTCTCCCACGTAGCGCGCCCAGCCTCTCTCGATCGACTGGGCAAAGCCCGGATCGAACTGGCAATCGAATACTCTAACTATTTCCTTTTCCTCTCGATATCTCGTGCAACCGTCGCCTTTCGCCATTTATTCTCGATAACGAGAATGCACTGGTTTTTTTTTTCTTTTTCTTTCTTTTTACTTTTCCTTTCTACACGCGCGTTGTGCGGAGCGACGAGGAGAAAGAGAGAGAGAGAGGTGTAGAAATCGCTTTTTGCTCTCTCGTAAAATCGTGCTTTCGTCTAATCTAGTTTTCAATTAGAACGCTTACGAAGCGGATACGCTTCGATCGAAGCAGTCTTATACGATAACGCGTTTGCCAAGATATCTCAATTCCCGATTCAAACCGAATTCTAGTTCTAGTTCAAAGTAGACTCGCTACTAATTGCTACCATCCTTGGCCACATACCGACAAGTTAAAACATAGTTCGAGCGTGAATTTCTCTGAAAGAGATAGAGAATTCTTCCTAAATTCGTATTCCTTCCTTCTCTTCTTTTCAACTCTCTTCGCTCTCCGTTCCACTCGCGACTCTCGCGCCTCGATCCTTTCCTTTCCTTTCCTTTTTTTTTTCTTTTCTTTTCTTTCCTTTCCTCGCGAAATTTTCGAAATCTTCGAGGTTCGATTTCCTCGAATCGGGTCGAACGAAAGGATATTCGATCTTAAAATCGTAGTCTCTGATCCCCAATTTCATCCCTTTCCCCCCCTTCCTTCGAGATAAAAGATCGAACGTTTACCTGTCCAGTTTGTTGAGCATTGTTCGGATCCCCGCTCTCCTTCCCCCAGCTACACTTCACCGTTTGACCATTGATGTCGGTGTTGTGAACTGCCACAATAGCGTGTGTCGCCGATTCTTTGGTAGAAAACCTGAAATACAACCACGAATCTCGGATTAGATAATCTCCTTTCCCCTTCCTTCCACCACGCTCACCTAATAATTCCAACCTCTCTCGTCCATTTATTTATTTTCGAAACCATTATCTCCATCTTCCTCCTTATCCCTTTCCTCCTTTTTTATCAACCGCTTATCATTGTCGTTGTGACGTGCGATACACGATGTACGTTACGTTAGTGAAACGAGAATTTGCAGATAGATACGTGGCGGGAGAATAAATATCATCAGCTCGATCCCGATCGATCGACCGTTTCTTTTTTTTTTTTTTTTTTCCGCCAGTTACACGAGGACCTTATTATCGGTAGATTCAACGGAACGGTCGCCGCCTCTCACTGGAGGCCTCTTCCAGTTTAATTTATACGAGTTTACCGTGCGCACGGATAACCACGATAATTGTGAACCCCTCCCCTCCCCCCTCGAATCTAGATTATACCCTCGAATCTAGAGATTCCATCGTTTAAATCGTAGTATTTCGCAGTGTATACTCGCCACTTTGAATCTCGCATACAGGAGAGCGTATTTCAAAGTGTATCGGCCATGTGAAACAAACGCACATCCCTCCCCTCCCCCCTCCTCCCGCCGCGATATTATCGTTCTCTCGATAACGACCGAGTTAACCGCGCGTGTGTTGTTTCTCCCCCCTCCCCTTTCTATCCTCTTTCTTCAGCCTCTCCCACCGCACCTCGTGTCCCACCCGACGCATTATTCATTTATTCATCTGTTATTGGAAGAGGGGAGGGGAGGGGGGGAAAAATCGAAAAGAAGAAAAAAGAAAAAAGAAAAAAAAGGCATCGATTCGAAAAGGAGGGATCGCGTTATCAGCTTTCTTTCTTTTTTTTTATTATTATTATTATTTATCGAGTCCTTCAATTACGAGGGTTAAGGTTTAAGGTTCGCCATTTGGCGTTCGTCCAAGATTAAGGGGCGAGGGAGGGAGAAGGGATGATGGGTATGTCCTCGTAAATGTCGTCTGTGTAAACCTGGGTACTGAAAGGGGGATGGATGGATGCGTTATGCGTGGTGGTCGGGCATAAACACGTCGTTTTTTTTAACAAGAGTTATAAAGATAATCTTACGTACGGATGCTCGCCCTCCTCCCATTGATTACACGTTCTTCCGTATTTCTTGTTCGTTATGAATGAACGAAGAAAGGGGAGGTTCGCGGTTTATTGCGACGACGAGGAAAGATCTTGGAAAAGGGAAAAGGGAATAATCTTCGCTAATGTCTTTTTCTTTTTTCTTTTTTCTTTTTTTTTTTTTTTTTATTAAATAATTTATAAAGAAAGAGGCAATGGATACAATGGGATATATAATTGTTGCGACCGATGAAATTACATACTTTTGTCGTGTAATTTGTAATCTCGTAATTCGTAATACAAAGTATATTGAATTACAGTTTATTCTTCGCGCATCGTGTATAAAAATAGAAAAAAAAAAAGGAGAAGGGAAAGGGAGTGCCCTTTACGAGAATTGAGAGGTTGGTAGCTGATTGAAAAATTATTTCTTTTAATGCAGCGTCTTTTTCTTTTCTTTTCCCTTTTTTCTTTTTTTTCGCATTGCGGAAACGCGCCTTTGAATCGTTTTATATATAAACGTAGCAATTGAGCAAAGAGACGTAAGATTTATTGTTCCTCGAGATGCGGTTTTCGCGGATATAAAATTTCTGCCGGGGACAGACAACAAGAGCTTTGTGAAATACGTTCAATTATGAAATCCAAGGTAAATTGATTTCTCTTGTTGATAATTTTGTCCCGTAATGCCCCGTATTTAAAATGTTCGAATTGTGCGAAGCGAAACAACAGTTTGATTGATAATTTTATTATATAGGATCGAAAGAAACGGCAGAGAGAGAGAGAGAGAGAGAGAGAGAGGGAGCGGCGAGTCGTTATAACTTTCGTTGTACACGCACCGGAACATTTTAAATTATTGGTTTTATCACGAGATTGTTGGTTTTTATAACATTCGCGATTGAATTTAAATCGTGACGAGTGAAAGCTATATAGCGACAGAATTTATAACGCATTGAAAAGTACGAACGGGAGGGATCATAATTATCCAGTTCCAGTTCAACGCTCGCCTTCTTTTCTACACGTTAAAAAATTATAAGAATATTTTTTTATCGTTAAACACGTTACGCAACTCTATACGCGATTCAACTTTCGCACGGTTTTCGATTCGACGAATATCAATCGCAACGATAAATTACCATGCTATGAGATATAAAACGAAGAAAGGAAGAAAAAGAAAGATAGAGAGATACCAGTTCGATCGTACCAGTTTCGACGCTCGTATCTCATATCCAGTTACTTTTTTTTAAAACGTAACATCGGCCCATTGGCAGCCCATTCCAACCACGTTTCCCAACAAAATTCGATCAATTTTCGCCGGTCGAGCATCTCACGAGAGCACCAGATCTTGGATTCACGAATACGACATTGGCTGGCAGCGATAAGAAATCATCGAGTTTATCGAGAGATTAGGTCACTTTTAACACTTTCCCCCCTCCCCGGCACAATGGAATTTCCCGTCCAAAAGTTCATTTCTCCGTCCACGTTTTCCTCGAATAGTACGACGGTCATCGTCAACGACCAACCCCTTTTCCACCTCGTTCTCACCACCGAGTCTAAAGCCCAACCGATAACCACCGCTGGATAAGATTCTTTCTTTTCATCGGGAATAAAAGACCCCTTCCTCCCTCCCTCTCTCTCTCTCTTTTTCTCTCTCCTTATACGATCTATACTGTACACAAGGGGTAAGTCCATACGTCGTCCAGGGATATTCGTTTCCTGACTATAGAAGTTTCTGACTATAGAAGAATAGAGGAAGGGAGGAGCAATTAGAAGAAACGAGGGACATTGTCCACGGGTGACGGAATTCTCGGATAACAAGGATTGCTACTGGGAGCGAGAAGAGAGGAGCACGATGTTTGGAAATATCGTGGCACGTGCGAATCGAATCGGGATGAGATAAAGCGGAGAAATTCTTTCCCTCTGTTCTCCCAAACATCGTGCTTATTTTGAATCCTCCCACTAGTCGAGAGTGCATCGTCATTCTTCGAAAGCGAAGAAACAACATTTTCGATTCCTTTCGCGTCTATTGCAATCTAATACTGTCCTTCTGTCACGCAAAATATCGCCACGTTGAATTATAACTAATCGTGAAAATGCCTGTTTAACGGTGTCTCGTGATGACGTATATATATATATTGCGATATTGGCACGTGAACTTTCGAACGTGTGATTGGCTGCCGTCAATGCGCGCGTGTATGCGCATAGTCATAGCGACGAAGGAATGGAATGGACATAAATATGATTACAGTGAACGGAGAAGAAGTGGTATCCGTATTCGCGGATCAATTATTCTTCCATCTCTCTTAGATAATAGAATTCAATTACTGTATGCTGTTTGCAATCGCGTATATATATATATATATATATATATATCACTATTTACGTGGCAAAGCGTGAGAAAGTGGGAAAAATTGCCAAGGATAAATGACGCCCCGTTACGGTAAATTAATGGAAAGCGAGTTGCATGGTGATCGCACGGTTTTTTGTTACGGTGATCATTATTTTGATGAATTACATCGTAAGATAAATTATCGGGTGAATTGCTTGCCCCCCCCCTCCAGGTATCGTCTATTAATAATAAAACTCGGAGAATGAGAAACGAGAAGAAGAAGAAGATGAAGAAGAAGAAGAGAAAGAGGAGGAAGAAAAGGGGGGGGGCGAAGAATCGGATTATATGGGGGGGGGGGGGGAGAAACGAGAGCAAGAATCGAATGTTAAAAGTAATCGAGATGATCAATTTTTTTTTTACCTTACCGCGGGCAATTTGTCTCGGAAGGGAAGGAGATGGGATCCTCCTTCCTTGATGGTAGAACTCGCCAGAAATCGCGGACTCATGGTTATTTTCACTCTGACCATATCAGGTTGTGTGTGCGCGCGTGTGTGTGCGATTGGACGTACAGCGATATCGGCCGATATCGATCGAATGTGCAAGTGATTTTGGCCGTATTCCGAAATCAGCTATCAATTTTGAAAGCATCATTGCATCCCCTGTCAGATGCCAGAAGTTTCGGTTAAAGACATCATGATGTTATCATGTGCTCTCGGCAAACTTCATGATGCATCCTCCTCCTTCTCCTCCTCCTCCTTCTCTCCCTCCCCTCCTCCCTTCCCTTTTTCCACTTTAAACGTTTGCCAACCAAAGTCTGGCGGAATGAAGCATTTGGCTCGAATTTCCACGTTCCAGAATTTTATTAAACCGAAGTTAAGCACGGTTAATTAAACTACACGTCTCTTCGTCGAGTTCTCGAGTTTTTTTTATTTTTTAACTCGGAATTTTTCGACGGAATTTTTAATTTTTAGCAAAAAAAAAAAAAAAAAAAGAAAAACCTAGATCGAATCATCGGTCGAAAAGATGAAAACGATATTTTTTTCGCGGACACGCGCACACCGATTCAACTTTAATTCGTCTACCGATTTAGATTGTAGACCTGAAAGTTTCTTTTTTTTTCTCTCTCTCTCTAGTCCGTTGAAAGATAATCCGGATTTAGCGCGAAGAATTTATTATCTCAAACTCGCCATTCTCGTACGTGAGAACTTTTTCTATCGATCAGCTTAACCCTCCCCCCTCCGTTTTGCTCGCTTTCTTTCGCACGGATGATCCCTGACTGCGCTAGCTACTTCAGCGCTAGCTACGTTCACCTTAGGGACTTGTTGTCGCACTGACATCTCCTAGAGGTGTTACACGTAACGTATATCACCACGACATTTCAACAAGAGCGCGGCGCGGTCTTGAGGGACGTCAAGAATCGAGAGATCGGCGAGCGTAGAAACTTTCGAAATTAATAATAAGTTTCGAAAGGAACGAACGATGCGTCCCGTCTCTCCGTTTATTAAGTCTAATATTAAGTCAGAGCTAATTCTTTCTTTTTCTTAACTTACCGCATAGCGATCGAGAAGAGTTAAGGGTCGAAGTGAGAAGAGACGATGAGTAGGGACGAGGAAACAACATAATAAAATTTACCTGATGAAAGCGTAACCCTTGTCCTTGAATACGCGAATCTCTTGGATGGATCCGAAAGGCGAAAATGTTTTTTGCATTAGCTCTTCTGTTAGACCATTGGTGAGTCCGCCGCAGTACACCGTGCAGTTGGTCGGACTACTTTGATTGTACACTTCATCGAAAGTCAATGGTTTCGCGTTTGCTGCAAAGAGAGAAAAGAGAAAAGAGATAGGTTTAATTGAGATTAAATATCTACTTCGTAATTGTGAATAATGTTGAAAACCGGTGAAATTTCTTCGTACGTTTCATATTCTAACTATATCCGTTATCCGTTGGTAATATCTATACGTAAAAAAAGCTTTTAACACTTTTTTAAATATTTGAGCGTAGCAGGCTAACAGCAGGGTACAGTAGAATCTCGTTGATGTCGATACATTAATAAGATCGTTAACACTGTCAAATTTGTAATCTAAAGTTCACTAGCTTCACGAATTTACATCAAAGTTACACTTAAGTCTAATTAGCTGCAAAGTTTGCCAGGTTCAACTTTGCCTCGATGCGGAAATTAATTGTAAAATTGCAAATAAAGTAGGTATGTACAAAATTATAAAGAGAGACGTCATTATATGTCGTTGCAAAAACGTTAGACAATTTTTTAATCTCAGTAAGATTCTTAATACGAAGCTGGTGAAAAATATTATTAATATCGTCATCGTTTGGTAAACCGAATCAAAATCACATTAACACGTTATCTTCGTTAAAGAGTTGATTCGTAGTTGTTACTGGACTGCGGATTTTCATTGTTCAAATATTCGACATATTTTACGTGAATAATATAAATACAAAGCATTACACGTTGCATCACGATATCTTTTCCAGAAACAAACGTATCTATCGCGCAAAACTTACCTTAAAACTTAATCGAATCCTATTAAAATCAAGAAAACTTTGAATCGCTATAACTTCGAAGATAATAACTTTTTGTCGACGAATCAAAGATCGTTAGAAGCGCGGAACCTTTCCCTTTAAAACGCTTTTCGAATTATTCCGATACGACTTCCGGTTGCCGAGATATCGTCGTGTAAAGGAAAGGGTAATTTTTACTCGTTTACCATCCTCATCCTCGTCGCTTACTCGGACCTCTCGCTCGCGCCTCGTCTCGCTGATCTATCCCCAAGTTGCAAACAAGTGACGGGCACGATTCTTGGAAGTAGTACGCACTTCCAAGAAATAAATATAGGTCACTGGGTTGCGGGGCCATTCGTAATCTTCGCACTGTGTTATATCGCACATACGGCCACTTTGAATGCTCGTATCTCGGCAACCGATCGAGATATCGGGATAAAACAAAAAAGGAATTCAACGGTATGATTTCCTTCGTATTCTGAATGGGTCTTTTTGGGATGAGAAAATTTTTTTTAATTTCTTCTATAATTTCTTGCGTTTTTCCTATACGAAATGTCGAAGTTTCATTTACGATTCGCAACGATCTGTTTGTTCGTCGATTTAAAGCACACAGGGATACAATATGATTTGATGTATATAAAAATATGATATATTTTTCGTACGTTGGTTAAATATTTGAACATCCGCAGTCTAGTTCTTTCATAGTTATTCAGTGAAAATATTGGGTATTTAATTTAAATGATGTATACTAATCGTGAAATTTCGAATAATTTTGACAATGGAAAAGGAACTTGGAGAAAATATATCGTTTTTTATTTTATATTTCTGAGAAAATCAAAGGAAAAAGTTTAACCAACAATCGTCGACTTTGGGTATCGTAAGGAAATATTCAATGTTTTGATATTTTTGTAATATTTTTGCGATACAAATTTGCCTCTCTATCTAATGCAAAACGTCTGATACACATTCGATGCTTTCGATACATTAAAACATATTTGAGAGAAAAAAAAAAAAAAAAAAAAAAAAAAAANAAAAAAAGAAAAAAAAAATAGAATATAGAATATATAGAGTTCAAAAGTTGCAGAATCAAGATATAAACCCAAGGACTTTTTCTTTTTTTTACCCTCGATATCACTCGTAATTAATTAACACTGTTATTGGTCGCATAATCCCATCGAGTGTACGTTAAACGAAAGAAGCGAAATAACGAAAGAGAAAACGGCCCCTTAACACATTTAACGTCCCGCGAAACGAACGAGGGTTTGACATTCGCTCGTTCAGGTTTCGTCATCGATCGTCGTCGTCGTCGTCGTCGTCGTCGTCGTCGTCGTTCGAAAGCTCGAGCTCGTCGCGGTTCGAGGCCTGGCCTTGTAAAAAAAAAAAAAAAAAAATGAAGAAATAAAAGAAAAATAAAAAAGGGAAATAATAATTTCATGGACATGGAGTGAAACAAAATCGATGCGGCTTGCGTAAGCGTTTTAGCGGGAAGAAAATTTTTTTTTTTTTTTTTTTTTTAAAGCGAACCGATAAGTTGGGGGAGGGGGGGACGGGGGTTGCGACATTCCGAGAATACCGAGAATAACGTTCGAGAGGGGAGAGGCGGGGAGGGGGTAAGGGGGCAATAAAGAGATAATGCCGAGCTTTCAGAAACGAAGGGAACGTCCCCTTCTCCTCCCCTCCCCCTCCCCCTCCCCCTTAGGTAAGTTCTTAACGGAACGTTCCAACGTTCCTAAGAACCTTCTATCCCCGAACGAGGCAATTACAGGCCTCGTGGTTTACCGGTCGCGCGTTTACACCCGTAGCCTGTGCGCTACCCTGGCTATAGGCTAAGCCCCCCCCGTAAACGATCGTAAACTTAGGTGACGGGGGAAGAGGGGAGGGAGAGGGGGAAAGGGAGGGAGGGGGGGGGGTTCAACCTCTTTGGCATTGCCGTTCGATATCTCGAACAGCTCTAACCTGGTGCATCGAGTTCCACGTCGTTGTCGTAGTCGTCGTCGTCGTCGTCGTCGTCGTCGTCGTCGGACCTGACCTCTTTCCGGCTATCACCGATGCTAACACGGTGCAAAGCGGATGCAACGTGGATATCTATGAGCGTTAAACGAGTCTAATTTTTGCCGTATAACATTTTCTCTTCCCGTTTTACACGTGTAAAGAACGCGAAAGAACGAAGAAAGGGGGAGGTTTTTTTTCGAATGATTTTGTAAAAGGAAATTTTTTGGAGCGGATCAGTGAAGTGAAAGTTAGTCGAGTAAAGTTATCCACGCTTATTATTGAATTATTGTACGTAAAGTTGTTTTTTTTTTTTTAAGAAAACAATCGCAAAAATCTTTTCTAACGATGATTATATACTCGTACTTCAAGGTGTACGTGTATTTCTACTTATTTCGAAAGAAAGGTATCTTCTTGATCTGTTGTAAATATCTTGAATGGAAGATGAACAATCTATGGTTTAAGAAAAAAAGATCTCTTTCCTAGCTTCGTCTTTCCTCCGTTAGGAAATATCGATTAAACTGATAGATTTCGATAAGTTAAGCTACAATTTTCGAGTTAATAGGAAGGAAAGCCAACTCTGTGATCTCATCGAATATATTTCTTCTCGTTCCACGTGAATTGATGTTGAAAAAAAAAAAAAGAAAAAGAAAAAGGAAGAGAGAGAAAAAAAAAAGAAGAAAGGAAGAAAAGAAAATCGAAATTCATATCGGACGATCTATCGGAAAAATTGCCACGAAGGCTTTAAAGGATAGTAGGCTGAAAAATTGAGGAGTTACTATAGATCCGTGCCATGATAAAGCTTTCATAGTAGCAGGTCTCCGTGAATGAAAATCAGCTTTAAGAGAAAAGATCGTGGAGATGAGATCGGTACGCCCGAAAAGCTTTTCCCAGAGATAGAAAGAGTAACCATTTACGATCAAAAATTTTATCCTGGCTTATTCACGCTGAAAGTTTATCGACTTTTCAGTGATTCGTAACCATCTCTTGTTTGAAATCGTCTATTAAAAAAAGAAAAAAAAAACAGAAAGAAAAAGAAGAAAGAAAAGAAGAAGAAGAAGAAAAAACAGATAATCGTAAATTGATTTTTCCCTGCACATATTGTACACATATATAATATAAACGAAATATCGTACAACGAAGAGAAGGAAGCGAATGTATCATCATCATCTCCATCGTTCACTTATTTAATTACGAAAAAGAAAGAAAGAAAGAAAGAAAGAAAGAAAGAAAGAAATTCAATAATAACGTATACATCGCGTATAACAACGATATATATTTTCCTCCTAGAATCTCTCGATAAATGACCTATATTCGCGCGACCAAGCCACGGAAGCGGATATATCTCGTTTAAGGAAATCTATCTAGGGCTATATTTACCGGACCTTTCGATTCGCCCTGTCGCCGCGAAGGGTGATCCGTGATTTATGGGTTGCGGCTTAGACACAGACCGACATAAGGTTCTCCATTATCAGGAGTGGGGGGAGGGGGAGGAGAGGAGAGACCTATCCCTAGATAGGTCGACACTCGGCTCATTAAGCACCTGATTACACGAACGCGGTTAAATCGAACTTCTTCTCTACACGCTCAATCAATGGCGACCCCTCCCTCCCTCCCTCCCTCTTCAGGAGAGCATGCTCCGGTGAAACTTTATTCTTATCTGACCAGAGGAGGGGGGGGGGGAGGGAGAGGGGGAGAGGGAACAAGTCGGCGATCGGCTAACTAGATTTATCGCGCTAGATCTAGCAACTTTTTACTTGGCTGAATCCCCGATAACTTCGACCCCTGTTACGAACCCCGCCGCTCCGACAGGTACGGCCCCGAACGGGATGAAAGATCAACAAGAAATTCGTGGGGTAAACTCGAAATTTTCCCTTGACCGTGCGCGCGAACAGGTCCCGGACAGGGTTTTCCACAGTTTTCCCGAGGTCGAATGGGAAAAAGGACGAGAGCGGGAGGGGGGAAACGTTGAAAGAGGGAGAATGAAAAAGAAGGAGAAAATAATGGAGAAGGAGAGGAAGGGAGAACGGGAAAGTGAGAAAGGGGGGAAAAAAAGAAAAAAAAAAGGAAGGGATGTTGGACTTTCGCAATATCATCTCTCTCTCTCTCTCTCTCTCTCTCTCTCCCGGGGAAGGAAGTTTCCACTTTTCACCATTTTATGGCGAATGGAATCTCTAGTGGTCGACGATGGAACTCGAATGTACGTATCTCGTATCCCCTTAAATAACGTAGATACTCGAAGTTTCGTTGGCACTGGCTAGCTGCACCCCCTAAGCGCGCCAATATCCCACCAGAGTAAATTCATAGTAGAGGCTAGCTTTAAGTGGACATCGGCTCTCCCCGCTCTGACCGCCCCCCTCCCCCCCGCTTTCTTTTTCTTTCTTTCCGTCCGACCGACTATCCACAGATATTTGAATAATTAGTTTCCCAGGCCGACGCTACGTATTTATAACTTTCCCTCTGTCCTCATGTTAAAGCGTTATATCGACCGGGATGGAAAAGATAAAAATTCCCTTTTCTGCTCTCTTTCTCTCTTTCCCCCCACCTCCCGTCCATCTCGTCCGTCCTCGCTCCTCTTTCCTTCTTTCTTGCCTTTCTTTCTTGCTTTCCACCACCACCGCGCTTCCCCCAATTGTTGTCCCGTAATTGTTATCCGTTTTGCGGTTACCGAAGAACCGCTTAAGTCATTGTCTGCGATAACAGCCCTACTTTGCAATGATAATCACGCTCGTGGAATACGATTATTCCGAAGCCGAGTTTGCGTCATTACGGTATCTAGAATAGGCGAATTTTGAAGGGTAAATACAAAGGTTGCAAATGTAAGGCATAAACCGTTTTTCTTTTTTTTTTTTTTTTCTTTTTTTTTTCTCGTACTGCTACTACTACTATTACTATTACTCATCTTAATTTTCCACGTTTTAAAGGATCTTTAATTGTCTTTCGTCGCGAATCTTGCGGATCTTAAATTTTTCCTTTACCTCCTTTCTTTCCTTCGAAAGAAATACACGATGAAAGGTGTTTAACGAAATGTAGATATGTATATTTTTGAAGTTAGGTATAATAATATTTATAAATATTCGTACAATCGGTATTTTCGTTATTTTACACAAACGCTGGTTCGCAATCATGATATTAGATTAGATAGAAGAAGAAGAAGAAGAAGAAAAAAAATGGAACGGTGTTAAGATCAAAATCTTTCAAGACGAGAAATAGATCAGAATTTCACGCAGTAGTATAAATATGCGCGTGAGAAAAAAAGTGCACGTGAATACAAATCGAAAAGAAAATGACATTACAATATAATTACAAAATAATAATAGATTGTGCTAATAGATTATACGTCACTCGAGTTGCTAATTATCGTGTTAAATGTTGTTTCGTAATTAATTTAAGGATTTGTGCATACACATTTGTACCTCTTACTAAGCATAAATTCTTCTTCGTTCCTCAATTCTAACTAAATCAGCAGAATAATAGAGGTGAAAGTATTAAAAAGAAAAAAAAAATGAAGAAAAAGAAGGGAGAAAAAGAAAGAAAGAAAGAAAGAAAGAAAGAAAGAAAGAAAGAAAAAAAAATATACTAAAAGTGAAGGAAAAAAGTGAAGAAAGATTCAGCGTACTTTTATGTCCTTTTTTTACCTTGCTTAACTTCCACAACTTCTTTTCTCTCTCTCTCTCTTTCTCTCTTTCCCTTTCTCTCATTTTTCCTTCCGCGCATCTAGCTTGGTCTATCTTTTTTTTTTTCTTTCTTTTATACATTTTTTGCACAATTTTTCGAATATCCTCGTGTAAAAATATCTTTTGAAACAAGGGAAAATAGACGAGCATGCATATCGAAGCCAATATGTGTACATTGTATTATAAAACGTTACGACACAGAAAATTACTTTCAACGAAATTCGACGTCGCTAAATACGTACTTACATACATACGTATATGTACTACATTCTATCGTATGCACACGTTACATGTATATACGTATATATAGTTATATATGCAAAGGCTGAAAAAAAGGGATTCATGGCTTTAGAAACGCATAGCATGTTATCGACAAAAATTAATCCAATTGATGCAACGTTTCAAAAATTCATCTTTCTCTCTCTCTCTCTCTTTATATATATATTTTATCATTGTAAATCGATGATATTTTTGTCGATACTTTTTTTTTTTNTTTTTTTTTTTTTTTCAATGAATACTACGCGTTCGTAAAGGCTTGTATCTTTCCTTCAATGCCCTTTCAATAAGAAGACGACCAAGACAAGACTACCAATCCGAATACAGTACTTCTAGTCAAAATGATAAAACAGCAGTTCGCTCGCTCGTTTGACTCGAGTTAAAGTAAGAGTAAGGGGCGGCGTTTCGTAAAAAATTTTCGAAACGGGTTTTCCCTCTTTGCAAATCTTGAAAACTTCGAAAATGAATTCGATGAAGAATCGAATGATATTCGATACGCGATGTAAAAGAAAAAAAATATATATATATATATTTTTTTTTTTTTTTTTTTCTTTATAAAATGTCGATGTGTCGATGATCGGACAGCAAGAGAGAAAAAAAAAAGAAGTAACAAGGACGAAAGAGAGAACAGCTGTATGTACACGGAGAAAAATAGTAGCGATAGAATATTATTACTTGAAATGAAACGGGCAACGATTTTGGCCCATGCCAAGTGATCGGCATCGACTCGGTTTGCCTTTACTTTCGGTTGGTTTATCGTTATATATTGTATATATCTATAAGGCAGCAACAACAGGTAGCGGATTTTTAGCTGATATTTTTCTCCACGCAAGAAAACGTATAAATATAACGTATAATAAAGTACGAAGAGAGTGAAAAAATGGAAAGTTAAGAGAATGTTTAATAATAATAATAATAATAATAATAATAATGATGATGATGATGATAATGATAATAATAATAATGATAATGATAATGATAATAATAATAATGATAATAATAATGATAATAATGATAATAATATTAAGTACAACAAAGAGTATAAGTAATGTAATATCAAGGTATTTGAAAAGTTAGAAAGAAGTAATGGTTATTAAAAAGAGATAAAAAAGTAAGAAAAAAGTATGAAACATATTTTGTATAGTAGTATAAAGGGTATTATAAATTAGATAACGTTCGTAGCTAGCTTGCTTTGAGTTTTGGTACACTTACACACTTTTGTCTAAGCTCTCACTCCCTCTCTCTTTCTTTCTCTCTTTTTCTTTTTCTTTGTTTCCTATTGTCCTTTAACTCCTGCCGTATCACCCTCCTGCAAAATATCCGTGTTAAAACGACACGTACGAAAAATAACGAGGTGCGTGGTACGATTCCTATGGAATACGATCACAATTTTCGTTTCAAATTTGTCATTCGATTATTTTTTCGTCGCATTTTCAATCTATTATTATTATTATTATTATTATTATTATTATTATTATTTTAAACAAACGTAAAAGATCTAATTGCGCTTAACAAAAATAAAATATCATGACAACATCGAAATGATTCGATACAATTGTCGCTTGTTGTGTTAAATTTTATATGTTGCAACACGTTTGCAACACGTTTGCAAAACGGTATACACGGAATTATAGAATGAAAGAATATATATCCACAATCGTGAGTTTTTCTTTTTCTTTTTTTTTTTTTTTTTTTTACAAATGTGCGCCATTTAACGAGCTTCATCTTTGAATAGATTCCTTTTTTCCCCTTATTACGCTTCTCGCTTACAACTTTGACTATTGTTCGTACATCCTTATGCCGCTAGGCCACTAACGACAATTTAATGGATCCACTCACATAATGACAAAAAACCGAGTATTTCCGGGCTAGTTCCTTCTATCTCCTCAGATTATACTATAAATACCATACGATGCATCTTTTTTTTTACAAATAAGAAACAATAATACATTTGCAATTAAAAAAAAAAAAAAAGAAAGAAGCTCGAACGTCTAATACCTCGAACCATCCTCGCTCTGCGTCATTCTTTATTCGATCTTCTTTCTCGATCGACGCACCAATCTCTCAATTTCATCTCGCTTCGTAAAACAAAAACTGTTACCCCGAGATCCGTAAGGAAGGAAACGAAACTGTCTTCTTTCAAGAGCCTTTTCAACTCGATCCTCGTAACGAGCATTCGAGGAATATTTGGAAAATATCGTTGTTTCGGAAAGGTAGAGGGTAGAAAAATCTATTATCAGGATTAATAAAGCTGGCTTTAAACCTACCTGCCACACTTTGCCAAGAAGGCGTCGAGGAATAACCCGTTAAACTTTCCGTATACAATCTTGGGACAGGCAGTTTCGTTTCCGCGGTGGCTCGAAATCCGTTCCACGCGAGTTTATTCTGCATTCGAAAAAGTTTATTCTGCGTTTATTTCTCTCTATTTATTATTTACGAGCTCTGTTGTCTCGCGCGATCACGAGCTCTAACGAGGTCTACACATCTACTTTAAACCTATCTTTTCCTCTTTCCGTCCGTGAGTAAGTATCGAGGTTAGGCTCTCGTTTCATCCGCGCGTCGATACTCGAGGCGACGATATCTGTATATATATATATATATATGTACGTTTTCCACGAGGCGATACAGGCGAAGAAGTTGAAAAGAAAATTTACGACCTCTCCCTTTAACCTTCGTCCGTTGGAGTAATGGGCGCGAAGCGCCAAGCGATATAAAGGGAGGGGAGAGGGGATGGTTGATTGAATTGTAAACGCGGACACGGGGTTAGACACGGGTAGATGGATACGATGGGTCGAAATCTCGCAGCCTCGATTTTGTGCCCGTCGCGTTTCGAACGGGGGAGGGGGAGGAAAGAAATTCGTTGGGACGAAATTAATTGGAATCGGTCGGTAAGAGCGGGGTGAGGGGCCCTCGATACACGCAAACACGTATTGGACACCTTTATCGGGGCCACTAATCTATTAAGGCGAGCCGTGGAGAAGGGCGAAAGCTCGAATTTATGCCGCGACTACAAATCTTGGCTTGGCCCGACGCGCGGAGAACCGAGTTGAAAACCACGTAGAACTGAAACCATCAGACCCTCTCTCTCTCTCTCTCTTTCTAGAGAGCCTCCTTGAGTTCCAGATTCTACGGTAATCGATTGCCAGACGAAAACACCTCTATTAGAAATCCACAACCGTCTTACGAGCCACGAAGCTCGTCGGCCAGGGTAGAAGTAAATCTTGGTTAATGGTCTATACTTGTAGCGCCGCTGGCAACAACAACAACCTACCCTTCTTCCTCCCTGAAAGAATTAACTGCTAACAAATAACATTCGGGTCGGAGATAACATCGAGACAATCGAGGGAGCCAGCATCGACGCATCCGGCTCCGTTCCCACACACTCTCCCCCTCCCCTCCCGCTTTTCACTTTAAATCAGATTAATGGTGTGTCTACGTTAACAGATCTATATACAGAAAAGAGTATAAAGTATAAAGGAGAATTTTCATTTCAAAAACATCCACGTCTCGTATATTTGCCAACCAAGTTCGACTATCCGTTCGAAAGTGTACAGCGTGTGAAAAAAGAAACGGGGTACGAAGAGGAGAGGCATAACGTACACAATTACGTAAAATGCACGAGAAACATATAATGCGTAAGAGACACGCAGAGGAGAGAGAGAGAAAGAGAGAGAGGGAGAACGAAGCATCATGCACGAAACAGAAAGGAGAGAAGGCGAGGAGAGGCAGAAGGAGGGGAAGAGGTAAGACAGGATGCGGAGGTAAGAGCGAAAGAGAAAGCGATCGAAACGCTTAAAGAGCCACGGGGGTGTTGAACAACGTTCCGCACTCGAGGACGAAATGGCCTCCCCGCCGCTTTATCGAAACGGCGGGGAAAACCAATCCTCTCTTCTCTCTCTTCTCCCTCTCCCTCTCTCTCTCTCTCTCTCTCTGCACCTTCGCTCGCCTTTCGCGTATATGCGCCTA
Organism: Apis laboriosa; assembly: GCF_014066325.1. Lineage (NCBI taxonomy): Eukaryota > Metazoa > Arthropoda > Insecta > Hymenoptera > Apidae > Apis > Apis laboriosa. The sequence goes on from NW_025223180.1 coordinate 958,448, forward strand.
CATTACCTTCGATCCGCATCTCTGCGAGCCCTGGCCGGCCCCTACACCCACCGCCGCTCCCTCGCTCGCACCCCCAACCTCCCTTCGACCTCCACCCTGTACCAACGTGTTCGCCATCTCTCCTCCTCGAACCGAACCACCCCGCCGAGCAGTCGCTCCCTGTGTTCCAGCCCGACCGCAACCCTCAGGAATTTCATTTCGTATGCCAGCCTAATTATACGCCGCAGTTTTACACGTTTCCCTCCATCCACGCGTCCCCTTCTTCTCTTCTCTTCTTTTCTGTCGTTCTTCCTTTCGTTCCACCCCTCTCTCTCTCTCTCTCTCTCTCTCTCTCTCTCTCTCTCTCTTTCCCGAATCTTTCGAGAAACGAAGAATTCGATCCCTTTTAGCGGGAAAGGAAATTTTAATTTCCGAAGAATGTAGACGTAAAATAGTTCCAGAGGGATTAACAATGAATTTGAAAAGCGCGTCGAACGAAACGATTAAAAATAAGAACGATATAAATTCCGAAAACTGATTCTTCGAGTCGCGATATGCCCGATATCGCGCGCATTAACCTACCCTTCTTCCCTCCCCTCTCGAGAAGTCGTTACAAAACTAATTTAAATTTCTTAAGAGCCTTAAATTCCCCGAGTTCCGTTAAAATTTTACAATCGCGCAATCGACCTAATTATCAGTTTTTCCATAAATCCGGGAGGAACAAATGGGTTTCTTTTCCTCGCGCGTATAAAAGAGAAGAAGAAAGGGAGGAAGGAAAAAATCCAAAATCCTCTTCGTTCTCCGTATATATATATATATATAAAACATCGAAAACCTCGACTCGAGTTCGAAGATCGGCGCGGACCCTTCCATTCGATTCCTTCCTTTTATTCGAAACCTCCTTCGCTTCTAAAGTCTTCTGAAATCGCACGGGAACGCGCGGTTTCATGCAGTCGTCCGCTGTTCGGGGTAAAGTAATCTATCCGGGGACGGGATGGCACGATACGAAGGAAAATACCCATCGGAAAAAAGCGGGATTGCGAGCGGAGGCGGGGGCGGGGGAAGCGTATTATTGTGGGAGTTGGAGCCGTAATACGAAGGTGGTGATAGCTGTGATTGCTCGACCAACGACACAGGGATGGGGTTAATGGTTGAAGCGATTCTCCCCGCAAACCGGTTATCCCCGCCACCATCCATTCGCCTTCCAACCCCCAACGCCCCCCTTCCCTATCTTTCTTCTTTCGCTTCCACATCCATCTTTGTTGGCAGCTGTGCTCCCTGCGACGATCGTCGTCTCAACCTTCGTCTCTATCCTTCATCTCTCTTTCTCCTTGACGACACGATTAAAACCGATCGCGAAATTGCCACGATTTTATGCAGCGCCGAAAACAACTCGCGACGCGAACGATGAAAAAATTATATTTTTTCCCATTGCTCGTGTGACTCGTTACACAATTTAAAAGCTACCCGATATATGCACGTTAAAGGGATGACACGATTAAAATTATTCCAAGCGGAAGAACTCCTCGACAAAGAGAGAGAGAGAGAGAGAGAAAATTCGAAGCGACGTTTTATTTTGAAAGTAACGGCGCCTTTGACGTCTTATATAACACGTCCCTGGAATAGGTTAAACATTTCACGTTGCATCGATTTCGCGTAGCCGAAGAACGAGTAGCAAAAGTAGATGGTGAAACTTATTGTTTCCCAATAAGATCGCGATATCTTTTCCTTTCTGGAGCAGAAGCTCTCTCTCCCTCTCTCAATTTCTGCCGGACGACGAAGAGGCGTAATATATCAAAGCAATAATAATTTCCCCGCAATTCTATTTCCATTGCAAAAAGATACACGGTCTAGGTGGTGCACCAGCGACTGCCCCTCCCCCACCCCGAGAGTGATGTACGATCTTGATTGGCCGAATCGAAGTAGACGTCGCGTAGGGGAACAAACGAGCGCCGATTTACATGGGAAATCCGGGAGAGCGAAATTGCGGAGTAGGTTTATCGGTACGATTTGTATAATCGTCAAAGTTTTTGGGCAGGGCGACCGTGCGCGAGCTCAACCCTTCCCTCTCTCTCTCTCTCTCTCGAGCAAACTCGATCGATCCTCGCCATCGAGAATCTAATTTTAACCCGCCACTGTCAATTCGCTCTCGCTTACTGATTATCCGCCACCGCCATCCCGTTTCGTGTGGAAATTTCCCTTCTCGCGATCGTGAGCAGGTTTCAATTTCATTCTCGAAACCACGAAACCAAACGAAACGAAACGAAACGTAACGAAGGAATTTCGAGGTTAAATCGCGTTAAAGAGACAGATCCAACTCTATTTTCACTGTTTACATTCGTACGTACTCGTGTATGAAGTTTCGACGTGGAGTGATGGGTATCGATTGCTCGCAAAAAAAAAAAAAAAAAAAACAAAAAAAGAAAAAAGAAAAAAAGGACAATCTGGACGCTTTAATGGACGAATGGATGTTGCGACGAGCTATTGTTTAGGGGTTAGGGAGTGGGGAAGAGATACATGGCTCTGGATACATTGTCTCTGGTGCGAGATACATCTCCACCAGAGGCGGAACACTTCTCGCAACAATACCTACGGGACCTGGTGCGCGCTCTGCCTGCCCCTTCTGCCACAGGTCAGGTGCCAGTTTCGAAGGTGGTCGAAACACCATCGCCATCTTGGAAACGGGTCACCGAATGCATTCCCATCGCCTGTACCATGAAATGTTGGAAAATTTACCGTGTAATTGGTCACTTTGGGATGCCGGAAGACTGGCCTGATACGATCGATAAACCCAGTTGGGAAAAATTTATCGGCGGGGAGGGGAGAAAGGGGACCGTTACGCGGACAAATGCCTCTATAATATTACGTCCATTTTTAATCTTCACGGTCAAGAAAGCTCGTTCGAAAGAAGGTATATATATATATACATATATATATCGTTCGCTGTCGAGGATGAATCAATAAGCGAAATGGAGAGGAGGAGGAAGGGGGGGAGGAAGAAGAAGAGTTCCTCTTCGCGTATTAATCCTTGTTTCACGCGACGTGGTACGTAATAATAAGACGAAATACGAGGAAACGAGCAACGGTAATTTGTCGATCAATCGATTTCATCGTCGAATCAACGTCAAACGGAATTATTACACTCGATACTCGACGGTCGAGTTAACAACGGTTAAAGACGGTGTTACAAGGTCACTCGAAAAGAAAGAAAAAAGTGTTTCGACCCGTAATCGAAATTACGGGTCGAGATAAAATTATATAATAGGGCAATAGGGTAATAATTTATTCATAAAAGCTTCCAACGTTTTCTCACATCCCCCCCTCCGGGTTTTAACTTTTCATGCTCCTTTTGTAAAATATTTTCGTTCATCATTTATTGTTAGCTGCATTGTAAGTTGCAATATCCATAGTAATAAGGGTAACCCGCGAGATGCTCTGCAAGGAGCTACTTTTTCACTAACTCTATTATACGTGTAATTACCAACTTTACGAGAGAGGAAAGAGAGAGAGAGAGAGAAGTGGAAAGAAAAAAAAAAAAAGGGAAAAATCGCTCGAACGATATACGCGCGTTAAAGCCGGAGAAAGTTTAAAGCGGGCGTAAATGGTTAAAAGTCGGGATCATTTAGGGGCTATTCTTCTCTGCGTATAATTCGAGGAAGGAATCGGAGTGGGAAGCTGGAGGTATATGAAACTTCATCGAGTATGCTTTAACGGTTTATCGATCGGCGTACCTACGTGTCTCCTTCCTATCCTCCTCGATACCTTTCGCATTTCACGCTCTCTGGACGTATCCTTGGGATGGTCGGAGAGGAGGGGTTGGAATGAAGGGAAAGAAAACTGAGCGCAGCGAGTCAAGGATTTAAAGCGGCGCTAAGCTCGCCCCTCCCCCTCCCTTCCTTACGATCCTCGAGTCAATCGTAAATAACAAAGCTTCCAATTTTCTTCAATTTGGCAGCACGAAGGAAGGAAGGAAGGAAGGAAGGATTCGAGACAAGCCGGTGCTCGTTTCTCCAGTTTCCATTTTCGTTTCTTCTCGCGCCCCAACTTTATCCCTCCCGTGTAAAACGTCGCATTTCCCTGTTCCCCGTCTCGAGAGCCCGCGCTCGTCGACTTTACGTCGAACTCTTACGAAGAAGAAGAAGAAGAAACGAACCCTTTCTCTCTCTCTCTCTCTCTCTCTCTCTCTCTCTCTGCACTCTCCCCTTCTAATTCGAATCACGCGCGGATTTCGTATTCCGCCCGAAAGTTTTACATCTCGCCGCATTAGAGAGTCGCGGAGAAGTCAAACTGACCCCGGAGATACTGGAGCAGAAGGAATTGCAACTTCCATTCCTCCGCTCGGGGGATAGTTTAAAGAGGGTGGCGCCAGTTCGTAACAATTCGCCTCCACACTCTTCTCACTCACTTTAAATTGCGGCTAACAATTTCTGCCGATCGTGCGCCCGCGCCAACTGTTTATTACCTTATTGTATTATCGTAACGAGATAAGTTAGATTGCCACTTTGGAGGAGGGGGGGAGATCGATGCTTTTCGAACACGGTCTTCACGCACCGTACTTTTCGAAACGAATTCGAGTTCCGAAATTCGTCCCTGTGTCGTCGAGGATGTGCACTTTTCATCGATGTACAACGGAATGAAAATTCAATACCAGCCTTTTACCAGCCTCTCCCCGAAATAATAATATTTCCTCGCCGCGTTATCTAACTCAACGTCAACAATATTGAATTTTTAACAAAATTTTAACAAGAATACTCGACAATTTCTTCTCTCGTCTCGTCTAAATTCTCGACTTATAATAATAATAATAATAATAATAATGATAACGAGAATGATGAAACGTTAAATTAAAAATCGAAACACGGATCTCGGTGTTTTTGGAACACCAGTTGGTCGACTTTCGGTTATTTCGATCCTTCCCGATTTTTTATACACACCCATGTGGATGTACGTACAAACGAGGCGCGGAATTTATACGGAAGAGCCGGAGAGAGGGGATACGAGAACGAGAGGGCAAATATTGGGCCGCCGATAAATTAGAATGCTTTGTTTGCGGTTGAATTTATTTATCGGCGTTGAAAGCCGGGCATCGCGTTAGTAGTTCAAACAAAATTTCAAGCGAGCACGTATACGTCCGGCTTTGAGCCGGACACTTTGCACCCGCGTTACACATCACGGTGTCGCTCATCAGATTTTCGTGATCGCGCCCCCCTCCAATACCCCCAATAACCCCGGCCGCAACGTGATCCCCATCCACCCAATTTCGCACACGTGGCATACGATCCACGGAACGAAACGTAACATCATCATTTTCGCACGGAAGGATCCGAGAAATTTATGATCGAGAAGAAATCTTCTCTTTTTTTTTTTTTTTCACGATTTCGATCAAAACGACGAGTCTCGCGGCACGAATTAACCCGACTCGTTTCCTAAGGGATATATATATAGTTGGCCGTATCGCGGCAATTCCAACCAATTTACTATTCATGATGTTTCGTTGCCCTGGCCCGCGGCCTGTTGTGATACGGGCAACCAATCAAAAACTCTCGTCGAAACAACACCGAGCCGAGGGCGCAACAAGCGGAGGAGGAGACCTAGGTTTCATCCCCTGCAGGGATGGGGAAGCTTGGATCGTTGGAGACCGATGACGAAGCAGAGGGAGGAGGGGGAGATAGGAAAGGTGGAGGGACAATGGAAGATATATATATATATATAAGGGCGCCTCTGTTGTTGTTGTTGCTGTTGTTGGTAGGCCGTTTCGTTTGTTGACGTTTCATCGAGTTTAGCTTCATCGGGAATGCGCGCGTGCGTATTGTTATTCGGCGAGCGCAGAGGGAAGACTTCGCAGCCCCTTGAGGCCGTAAAACTTATTATTATCGCCGGTTGTTAACGGTTTTAACGATGCAAGCGCTTTCGATTACGACTGGCGCCCCCTTCGCCAGGAATCGTAACGTTACCGTAAGAGCGTATTAATTAATGGGGAAAAAGGAAAGCGTTATTTCGTCTTTCGTATTCCCATTTTTTAAGATTGTCCTTTTTCTTTTTCTTTTTCTTTTATTTTTTTTTTCTTTTTTTTAGCGGAGAAAGGTTTTGCAAAACTATTTTGTAAGGGAACACAACAGCTATGTTTTTTCTATATTATAAAAATATCTGTAAAAACAGTTTCTGTAAAAAATATTTCTAAAAAGTATTCCATACGCGTGTTTTTTGATAGAAGAGGGACGGATATTTTCGTGTCGCTCCTGTTTAAAAGGTACGGAAGATTATTTATTGCTACGCGAAGCCAAGTGAAAAAAAAATTTGTTCCATTTGAATGAGAAAGGAAAATTCTGTTTAGAAATGTTAGGTAAAAATCATTGAAGTGATGATCGTATCATTGATTCACGAAATAAGTGAAAATTAGAAATTTCAATATTAAGTTTCTTCTTCTTCTTCTTCTTCTTCCTCTTCCCTGCTTGCATTTCATCGTTCGTTTGCAACTCACGTGCAATTTCGATAACAAGTACCATAAGAATACGCGCACGTATGCAAATGAAAATTTTATGACTATATCAAACGGGAACAAGAAAAGCTTAATTTTTTTTCAAACACGCGCATCTTGACATCTCGATTGATCGATTCGAGGGAGGTATCGTATAAATCCTAGTTGCTCGTATGATATTTTTAAATGTAACGTTTGAAAACGTTGGATGCTTTCGAGGAAAAAGAAAAAAAAAAAAAAAAAAGGATGCTGAAATTCTTGAAAACGTCGTGACCCAATTTTTTCCCCTCTCGGACACGCGCGCGTAGCAATAGCAAAAAAAAAAAAAAAAACTGCTGACTTTGCTCCGTTGGCCGATCGTCACAGCTAGGTGTCAAGCCTGGGATAGGTCAGCGGGAAAAAACATGTACAAATGTAATAAACGTTCAATTGTAGGAGGAAAGAGAGAAAGAGAGGAGAGAAAAAAAAAAAAGAAAGAAAGAATCAAATTTTCGTTCAAGAAATATATATAATTCGAGAAATATATAATTGGCGAAGAATTTAGGTCCAGTGCTCGGAATGCATACAGTGGTAGCCCCGCCTAAACGGCTAAATATTCATAAAGTTTCTATTTAGCGAGAAAGTTGAAGAACGGTGCGTAATTTAATATTAAGCATGCTCGAGCACTTTATAAGTAGTCCCCAACTTCTCGGATTCCGTCCGAACTAACTCGGTTCTATTTTCGGCCGTGAGAAAAGCGTCGACAACTGGCTTGTAATGGAAGCTCGATGCTTCGCAATATCGCGTTAAAGTTTGCACTGCGATAAAGAAAGGCTTCCCTCTACGCCAATAAACATGGATCCGTATGCGAGTGCAATCGATAGAAAACTATTTACGAATAAGAAAAGGGAAACGAAGATCGCAATTACTTCGAATTTAACGATTACTCGGGTTCGAGTTCTCTTCTATCTGATGGGATATGACGATGAAGAAAATGAAACTAGATCTCGTTGCATAGTAGGGATAAAAAGAAGAAGAAGAAGAAGAAAAAAAGGTTGGTTTCAATTGTTTCAAAGGAACGAGTATACGAAAGGAAATGAAATGATCAGTTAACGGAAAGCGACAGATGCCTCTATTTCCGTTTCGATAGCAATAACCATTGTTCCACGAATGAAGAAAAAAAGCTTAGGGAGTCTGAAATTGTTTCGAAGAGCTAATAATTCGAAGATACGATACAAAGGAAATGATCGCTTAGCAATGGATTTTGATACGTTCGTTTTCGTTTCTGTAACGGTAGCCATTTATTCCAAGAATAAGAAGAAAAAAACTTGTGATCGGAATAAATATATATAGAAAAAAAAATTGATAAATATTTCGACAGCAAAAACACGAATAAAAAAAAGCCTTAGAATTAGCTTTAATTTCGAATAATTAAGAAGTTTGACGATGGATTTCGATACCTTCGTTTTCCGTTTTCTATAACAATATCCACTTATTCCAAGAATAAGAAGAAAAAAACTTGTGATCGCAATAAATACGTATAGAAAAAAAAAGAAATGATCGGTAAACATTTCGACAGCAAAAACACGAATAAAAAAAAGCCTTAGAATTACCTTTAATTTCGAACGCGTTCGAAATTAATAAGTTTGACGATAGATTTCGATGCCTCCGTTTCAGTTTTCTATAGCAATATCCACTTATTCCAAGAATAAGAAGAAAAGGACTACGATTGTTTCGAAGAATTGTTTCGGTTCGTTTCAAACATGTCGATAGCAATAGCCACGAATAAAAAAAAAGAAAAAACGCTTAAAAGGCTGCAATTGTTTCGAAGAGATTCGAAATTAATAAGTTTGACGATGGATTTGAATGCCTGCGTTTCCATTTCTATAGCAGTAGCCACTTATAATAATAAATAATAGCCACGAATAAGAAAAGAAAAAACCCAAAAGGAGAGTACGATTGTTTCGAAGAATTAATAATCACTTGCGATCGGAACAAATACGTACGGAAAAAGAAATGATCGGTAAACGATAGCAATAGTCACGAATAAAAAAAGAAAAAAAGTCTAGAGGCTGCAATTGTTTCGAAGACACTCGAAATTATTAAGTTTTGAACAATGAGTTTTCAATCCCTTCGTTTCTATAGCAATATCCACTTGTTACAAGAATAAAAAAAAAAAGAGTCCAAAAAGACTACGATTGTTTACATTTCGATATATAGCAATAGCCACGAATAAAAAAAACCTAGAATTAATTTCGAAGAGATTCGAAATTAATAAGTTTGACGATAGATTTCGATGCCTCCTTCCATTTCTATACAATATCTAGCAATATCCACAAGAATAAGAGAAAGAAAAGTAACTATTTCGTTAAGGGTTAATAATCACGTTGCGCTCGAAGGGAGAAATGCACGTACTACGCTAGATAGAAAAGGAAATGATCGGTTAACGTGAAGCGATGGATTCCGGTGTCTCCGTTTCCTTGAACAACGGCGACACCCGTTCTATACCCGTTAGTCTTATGCACGCATTCGATACTGGCCTTATTCAAGCAGAAGACTTGTGTGGAGAGTTAGTGGGACGACCGCGTTACCCGTTGTACGCGCGGCCACTTGCGCACTTTAGTGTCGGGAAGCACGCCGCCAATTTCCAACACGGCTCGACACTTAACCTCTCCTCCTTCCCCCTCCCCTCTAGCAAACGAACTGGCCCGCTTATTCAATGCCGCCACGTCGGCTTTACGTCACCGCTGATGGACTGGCTCTTCCGGTGCGTTAATGTTGCGTTAAACCTGCGTTCGCAAATCCATTCGTCCGTGTGTACCAGCTATACGCGCTGTTAGCTATATATATATATATATCGAGAGAAGGAAAATTGGCCGAACGAATTGCCCGTTAATTTCCCGGCCAACCTTTCATGCTTTGCAACTTTGCTTTTATAGGCGAGCTCGTATCCCAAGTTTCTGGCTAGCCGTCCTTCTCTCCAACTATCCACGGGATCTCGCCCAAGGAGGAACCAAGTGGAGGAAAAGACGGGTTAATTATGTGTTGTTATTTACGGCCTATAAAGACGAAATTCATTCGGTTCTTTTTCTTCTTCTTCTTTTTTTTTTTTTTTTCTTGTCTCGTTTAACGATACCCCCACGCCGTTCACGCTTTTATCTCGCGTCCAATTTTTTTCGAATCCTCGAAACACGGGATAATTACGGGAGAGATTTATTATTATTATTATTTCACGCAACGTTTCAAATTCGTTATATGTGTATAAGAGGATCGATATCGAAGTATCTTTCGCGTAATTTCTTTTTGTCTATCTCTGTATATCATATGGCAATAATCTGTATCTCTGTGATAGTAACAGTTGATGCAATTATTATAACTTAATCGCGTTTAACGTGCTCGATGATATCGCGTATTCCATTATTCCGCTATTATAGTTCGTCATCGCTGTATCGATTCGTCGAGTGGATTTAATATCCCGATTTAGAAATATCAAAGTTACAAATTTAAATTGTATCAAACGTTAACGATGATAGCGACGATAATGGTGGAGAAGGGCAAGCTCGTAATAACTCATGATGAGAATGAAGTTAAAAAGAAAGAAAAAAGAAGAAGAAGAAGAAGAAACAGAGAGAAAGAAAAGAAAAGAAAGTGCATTTAAACCTAATAACGTCATTTTTCAAGGAAGCCCCGTCTTCGAAGCTCTCGTTACTTTTTAATACGGCTACGCCGGTAAGTTTCAGTTTTATATATCTTTGCGATAAGTTTCGTTTCACAGAGATTAAAAGTCGGAAAATGAAAGGGGACCGTCGTTGATTCTTTTAAAGAGTAACGACGCGAAATCGACAGCAGTTCGTGGTTTTGGTTACGAACGATTCAACCGAGTCGACGGCGATACAAACTTTCGACATTAAAACCCGAGCCCCAACCTCGGTCTTTCGTCTCTTTCACACGCCACCAATCGGTATTTTTGCCTGACCGCAAAATTATCTAATTGCCAGGGCTATAAAATATTGACCCAGTTGCTGACGAACTTCGCTCGCTCTCTCTCTCTCTCTCTCTCTCAAATTAAACGCCGCTTTGCCCCAACTTTGTCTCTAACTTCCCCGTTTCTTTTCCCTTTCCGTGGGAATCGCGATTATAAGAATTTCCTTATAACCGACAACGTCTTGTCTCTTATCTCTTTTACGTGTACCTATTATTTACGCGCGGAGGAAACGGATATGGATTCGCTTACCGAGCCGAATTTCGGTAACGTAATAACGTATTATTACGTGTAATGATATAACCGGTGGTGGTTTCGTTTCTGCCAAAATTTTCATTCGTAATTCGTAACGCGAGCCAGTTCGAGTTTCGAAGTATTTCTTTACCGCGTTCAAATTTATCGAAACATTTAATAATACGCACGTAAAAATTACGCGGATATGATGAATATTACATTTATATCTCAAGAAATTAACGAAAGAGAAAGTTGTTCCTTTATTCTTAACCCGTGGAAATATTTGAATCAAGATTTCTCAAAGGAGTTGATACGTTTCTTTTCTACGTGAAAGTATGCGGATAAACCAGGAGAACCTTTAAATAAGTCAGCAGTGCGACGCATTAGCGACTTGCACCACTCCAGATAAAGAAAAGGAATTTTTGATAAAGAAAAGGAAAAAAAAGAGCGCGATTATTTTTCCTCTTTTTTTTTTTTCTAAAAATCTCTCTAACGTAAAAATAATTTTTCTTTCCTTTCTTCGAAAACTTCGTTTTCGCGCGAAAACGCGAAATTCTTCGCCGTTGAAAAAAAGCGGTGTTGTTCGTAATTTCGTATTGTTCGATGGACCAGTTGTTTCAGTTGGAACAACACTCATCTCATTGAACCGCGCTATTTATAACCTACGCATTATATCGGGACTATTTACCTCTCTCTCTCTCTCTCTCTCTCTCTCTCTCTCTCTCTCTCTCTCTCTCTCTCGAGCGTTCTTATTGTTATGGAGTAACGAGGTTTAAACCGCGGCCGAGTCCCTCGAATAAGCTTGGAACGAATAATAAATTGCGCGGTATATAAACCATGGATCCGCCATTAAAGGTTGAATGGCAGGATGGTGGTTGACAATCGTCGTAACGAAACGCGGCTTGCCGTTTGTTTATTAGGCAAACCGTAATTAATACGATTAATAATCGCGGAACGTTGAAACGTCAACGGTATTAATCGTATTAATTTATGGTTTATCCAATTTAATTAAACTCGCTTAACGGCGATCGAATTAACGCATCGAATAAACGGAACGATAATTTGCACGATCCCAACTTTTTATCCGCTATATATCTTTATCAGCACTTGAAATCAGTTCTTATAAAATTTCCATTGATCGATTCGAACGAACAAAGAAACCGTTCGTCGGTTGTTTATCGTCGTCCATTTGCAATAATTGCATTTTATCCCCTGTTCCATCGAATTATCGCGATCAATTTCTTTTTTTTTTTTTTTTTTTNTTTTTTTTTTTTTTTTATGAAATCTTTCAAAACCTCTCCCCACTCGTCAACTCGTTTTTAACGAAAAGGTTGCGAAAAGAATCGATTTCGATGAAAATTATTATATTAAGGTATAGAATGATCTATATATACATATAACATTCGGATTATGCGTAATTTAATGACATTTGTACGCCGGTCTCGTACCTGGCTCGAATTTTTCACATTTACGGGGAAAGATAAGGCTTGATAAATGAATAAATGAGCCTCGTGATAAGAGACATTAGGAAAAGTGAAAAATTAAGTTCCAAGAAGAAAAGCGACAGGTAGATAGGTAGGTAGGAATATTATTAAGAGGAAAATGTCTTGAAAGATGTCCTGAATACTAATATTTCGAAAATTCCTTTTATTTTTATCTTACTTTCTACCGTCATACATACGCTACGTTCAAACGTGATTTAATATAATAAGGAATCTTAATCATAAGATTATATATATATATATATATATGCATATATAAGGGGACGGAAAAATTAATCTGAGACAAAGAAAATTCTTCGACGCAATTCTTCGGATCGTGGCGAATCGAGGAAAGAGAATTTTTCGTTGGAAAATTCTGGAAAGATCGCGCCACCGAGGTTCTCGAATATTTTAGGTTAAGCGATACGCTTCGAGCTACGCTTCACCTTGACCGACATCCCCGAACTTGAATTTTTACCGAAAATTTTTCCGGCTACAAAAGCAAGAGGTAAAACAGCGACACATTTGATTCGAGACCCGCTGCGAATTATTCCCCCCCCCCCCCCTCGAAACTCTCGAACCCTTTTACGCGTACATCTTTTATTACGCGCATCAATCAAATGGAACGAGTCACGATCGATCGATAAAGTAGCTATCCTATCTCTCCTTCTCTCCTATATTTTTATCCTCCGATTTAATCCCAAAATATGCGCAAATAAAATTCACACGACCACGATGATGGCGATGGTTACGACGGTGCGCTACGTGTTCGACACGCGGAGGGGAGAAAGAGGAGGGGCAGAAAATTTCATTAACGAACAATCATTTTTCCCAACGCGAGATTTAGAATATATTATATATGTATATACATATATAATATACATGGAAAGGAGAGGCGTGAAAGAAAGCGTTCCCCGAGTGAATATGGCGTATGCAAATAGGGGGTGAGCCGGTCCCGTAGGCAGGACGGGAGACGGGCCGTGGCGAGGCCTCGTCTAGTGAAAAAGTTTGGACGCTTGGCGACGAATACTAATTAAAGACTTGCGGAATGAAATTAGTTGGCGGAGGGGTCGGAGGCGAGTGGACGACGGGGAGGCTCGCCTCACCCGGGAGGGTCGACGACGAGGAGCCGCTTATGATAATATAATAATACTTAGTTGGGTCCCGGCCTCGCTACCTCCGAGCTCATTATGCGTTTAGTTCGTAACTTCAATTGGATTCTTACTATCCCCCCTCCCTCCCTCACTTTATACTTTCATCATCGCGGCTCTACTTTAACACCCGCTAATTACAGGAGAGAGAGAGAGGAGGAGAGAGTAATAGAGAGAGACGATTACGCCGAATCTCTTACTCGTTGCCCTGTACGTAACATCTCTGGATTAAATCGAGTCTCTCTTTCGATCTATTTCGAAACCAATTTTTTTTTTTCTCGTCCCCGTAAAAATTAATCTTCCAGAGAGAGAGAAAGAGAGAGAGAAAATTCGTCCCACGAATTACGACGGTAGAGTAATGGATTCGAACGACTCGAAGCTTATTAAAGTGAAGCTTCGAGCAAGAGAGCAAGCTTCTGTGCGCGCTCAAATCGGATATATGAAAGGTAAATGACGATATACTCGATCCATTCGAGTGGACGAAAGCGAGAAGGGGGAAGGGAGGGGATGAATGAGCGGAGTCGCATCGATCGCGGATGGTTCTCTATTGTAATCCGACCCCTTCTCACTCCTCTTATTATTATTATTGTTATTAATTTTTTTTAAAAATATTTTTACCGCTTCGGGCCGCTGTATCATCCGGGAAACCTTATTTATCGAGCGAGACCACTTTCGTCACCGATGCACGTAACGCGCGTTCGGTTTTTATCCGTTTTGCGTTATCCGATTATGCGAAACGATGAAACGAAGACGATTCCGTTCGATATTTATCGTATCGGACAAATGGGGATAACGATAATCGGACGTGTAAAAAAAAAAAAAAAAAAAAAAACGAACGAACGTGAAACGAAAGTGAATTCATTTTGATGTGGACGCGATCGAATATCTCGAGGTTGGATAAAGATATCGTTCGATAAATATCGTGATATATCGATCAACGAAGCGTTGGCGAGAGTTGGTGGCGAGACTGTTTTAACCTCTCCACCTCGATGACGCGAAATGGATGAAAGCTTTCTCCTCGGCCGACTGGACCTAATCGAATTCCAGCTGCGTCGGCGAAAATTCCGTGGGGGGCCACCGCGATATTTAATTTTCCTTTGCCGCTTTCGTATGCGCGTCAGACGTGGTCTTAAGGGCACGCTAAGAGTGACGCTTCCTCATCGTCTCACAAACGAAAAACGGGAGAAATTCGTTTTTTTTTCTTTTACATTCTTCTGTTATTGCTTCCTTACGAAAACACGATGGATTAGTTCGTCCACGAGAGATTATCAATTACGTATTATCTAGTAACGCGATTTTTTACGCAAAAAAGTATTTGTAATAATTGTGTATATATATATATATTTCTAGATTAGGATTATTTGGATCGAAGTTTGGAAGAAGAAAAAGAAAAAAAATGAATAAATAAATAGAGAAAGTAAACGTCAGTCGTTCCTCTTGGATTCTTCGATTGTGTGATTCGACGTGTTCGTTGTATTAAACGACAATCATGCACCACTCTCAGTGTACAGCAAAGATTCGAGAAAGACACGTACGTACGTGTACGTGTTTACGTATATATGTATATGTATATATATGTATATATATATATATACTTACCCTCGGATTTTGGCGCAGGGGGTTTGCGAGTCGCCCAATTCGTTCGAATACTCCTGCTACCAAGCCATTGTCCATTCATGGCACCGATGGCACTTTCCGCTTCCTGGAACAATGCAAGCGAAACCTTGAAACTCGGAAATAATTGCTAAACGCCACTTTAAAAGTTAAGCTGCGAGAAAAACGATCGTTTTTGGGATAAAATCAAACAATTTCTTTTGAATACGATAAAACCCGAATTACGACGTAATAATTATATGCATGATGTTTCCTTATGATAAAACCTTCTTTTTTTTTTTTTTTTTGTATTTTTTTATTTTCCTCTAATTAAAAATTACAGAAGGACGAACTGAATTCATTTATATATCGTTACATATCGTTTTAAATTGCGAATATCAAAATATCTTGTACGTAATTAAAAACAGATTGGATCGTCGAATTGAAAAAGACCTCTTCTTTTCACGCATCGATTAAACGAACGCGCGGTTGTCGCGCGGTTAATCATGGACACATATTTTTTTTTTTATACATATTTTTTTTTTTTCCAACGGCGCCCGAGGTTATTCAATATTAAACCGGTATCCACCTATTAATGGCATCATCTAAAATTAATGGTTCTATCTTGTTTCACAAATTTTTCAACGTCCCTAAAAATTTGTCTCTCTGTCTGTCTCTCTCTCTTATTGCTCCCTGTCGCAAATCCACGATTAAATTGGTTCAGTTGTAGGCGACCGACCGGCCACATCTACTACTTCTACATCGCAACCATCAATTTCAAATTTTAGTTATAATCGTGCCGCGTGGTTTACGAATGTAATGGAATACGTGAATTCCAGAGGCAGATATTTTACTAATAATTCCAATTTTAATAAATTGCAACGTTAAAGAAGAATATTGAATAAAATAATAATTTACGAAAGTTTAAATGATCCAGTTTTTTTTTATTATTGGTATATAATATTATATATATATATATATATATATATACGTTATAAGCAATTAATTATCTAAATACAATCATTGTGACATTTATCGCATTAATATATCCACTCGTTTTAATTTCACTGATGGATTACTCGAACAATAAATTAACAAGAAAGTATACTCTATAAATTTACCACTATTATTCAAGTTACAATCGTTATTTTTAAAGGAAAACTATTCGTACGTAAACGGAAGAAGGAATGTTATTGGCGCCAATTTGCCAGCCTTACGACAACTCTTTAAAATTCCAAGCAGCAAACGATAAACACAAGATACAATAAGCCTGATAATCTCGCGAAATTCTCTAAACTGTCCTCGGCCTTTCACGTAGTCAAAGTACATATTGCGGTATAACGACGATGGAAAAGTAGTACAAGTTCAAAATTTCCTTTCAAAAGTGGAACAATCTAATCTAACGTGACATCTAAATATCGACGCAAACTTTTCTCTCTCTCTCTCTCTCTCTCTCTCTCTAGAAAGATAAGAATATCGAATAGTTTTGAAAAAATATACAGATTTCGCAGACATAGTTTCTACTCGAGTATGTCGAGTATGGTTGTACTCGTGTCAAGTGTCATCGGATCGTAAGGACAGCAAAGAAGAAGTCACGTAGCGTGGTTACCTTGCGTTAAAAAAAAAAAAGAAGAAGAGAGAGAGATCGGGAACTGGAATAAACAAAAAGGTTACGACCAACAGCCAGAGAGGCCGTAACTCGCAGTACACAAGATGGTAGCCGTAACTTTTATTTACTACTGCTCTGGTTTGAGAAGCATAGCTCGAGTGGATTGAGAAAAGTGGTCTATTACCGTTCTCCGCGTGGAATGGAGCTGTAATAAATACGTATGTATATCTACGTATACATTACTTACGCTAAGCGTGCATACGTGTATGCATACATGTGTCGAACGAATATATGTATATATATATATAATGGTTCGAGAGACAATTGGTAATTCGATATATCTATCTTTCTCTTTCCATCTCTTCTTTCCTCTCTTTTTAACGTCGCGCGTAACGTTGTCGCTGATCTCTTAATTTTCTCTTTCGCGAAACGTTTAAATTACGATTCCTTTTTTTTCTTTTTTTTTCTTCTTTTTTTTCTTTTTTTTCTTTCCTTTCGTTTACCCGTTCAACGGCAAAATCGTTTAATCCCCGTGTTAAAGGCATCGCTTGCCGAAATGCCGGAGATAGCGTTCGAAACTTGGAAACCATCGACTCGTTTCTCTCTCGCCTTGGCATTTCCCGATGCGGGTCAACTCAACGAGCTCCCCTCGAAATTCTGCCCGATCTATCCGTCCCTCCCCGTATCTTTTCCCCTTTCCGATTTTTCGAAAAATCCACGCGCTTATCCGCGTGTTTATTTCTCGAGGGAGGATGAAATTCTTTCGGGCACGGGAAGAGGGACGCTACGAAAATTGTAGCCCGCCAATAAGAGCGTGAAAACGGGTACTCCTCTATCCGTAAGTCCATTACGGGAATATGTATATGGAAAATAAGAAAGAAACGTGGGAGCGGACAAAAGAAGAGAGGGAGAAAGAAAGGGAGGGGGGAGAGGGGGCCGATAATCCCTATTGCAAGGCTCTTGCCAATAGAGACGTGGAAATAGAGAAACGTGGATGCGGAATAACAGAGAGACCGACTTTGCGTGGTTGCGGAGAGGGGGTGGCGGATTCGGAATCGTGCGTATTCCACGAGCAAATGGGAGCAAGCCGGTGACAGGCCGTGGTTGATGCGAGGAACGACGGATCTAAAAATATTCCTCCGTCACATCCCCCCTCCCTCCCTTTCTTTCTCTCTCTCTCTCTCTCTCTTTCTCTCTCTCTCTCTTCCTCCCCGAAGAAGTTGAAAAGCTCTTCTAGGACTACTATGCACGAAGAGATGAGAGAAGGATAGGTGTTTCCCTTCTTCCCTGCCGGCATTCCAACCCCCTATTTCCCTCCCCCTCCCCCATTTGCGCCATTTCGAGGACTCTCTTCGAGGCTTTCGCCTCGTTTCCACAACCGTTACCATCCACCAACGTTACCCCTCTTTCTCTTCCTGTGTGGAAAGAGAGAAACTTAGCATCGCTACGATCCAGCTACTTCTTTCCCGCTCTTCTTATCCCTCTTCGTAACCGTATCCCTACGTATTTACACGCGTGGGAGGGGAAGGTATAAAGTATTTCCGATTCGAATTTCCATCCCCTTCCCCCCCGATATGACGCCGCTTGGCTCGCGCGGTTAGACCTAGATAGACGGGCCGAATGCTCGCCTCTCTCTAAGCCGATTCTAAACTACGGTCGATAAGTTTGCCCCTAACCCCGGGACGAGCAGGAACGGCTGAATGCAACCACCCCCCTCCCCCCTCCTCCGCTCTCTCCCGCTCTCCTTCCCGCTTTCCGTGACCGGACCGTTTATACGACACGCCGCGGCTGTCCTACCGACCTCGTCGCCCCAGACCTGCCTAGTTCAACCTGTCCGAGCACACGTCAAATCGAATTTTCTCGCGCACACATGCACACACGTACACGCAGGGAGGGGAAACGCCTATAGGCCGTTCCGTGACTACGAGCGAAGCGACACCCAGCTGCTTTACACGCATTACTAAGTCATAGGCTTACGTGGCTCTAAAGGAGCATACTATACGTACTCTACGTGTCTTTTTTTTTTTTTTTCGTTTTCGTTTTCTTCTTTCTTTCTTTCGCCTTCTGCGCTTCTCTCTTTTTCGTCTTCTTTCCTCCGATCCTTCTATCGATCGCCGATGATACCGCGGACGCGAAACTGGAAAGGAGAGAAGGAGGGAGAGAGAGAGAGAGAGGGAGGGAGAGAGAGAGAGAGAGAGAGAGAGAGAGAGAGAGAGAGAGAGAGAGAGAGAGAGAGGGAGGGAGGGAGAGGAGTCATCGATCGGATATTTTATGGGAATATTATGTCGATGCCGATCGGGGAAATTTTGGAATCAACAGCCACCGTGGAAATTAAGAATATGAAATGAATTTTTTGCCACCCTTACACCCGATACGCTTCCGACCTTATTCCAGCTGGGATTTTATCGATGGAACGTTATGAAAGCCTTTTTTTCCTCCCCCTCCGATTTCTTGATTTATCGCCAAAAGGATTTATCGATCTTCCCCTTCCTTCCCCTCTGCTTCTTCGCGTCGCTTCAAAGTGGCCAACTTTTTGGCGATTTTGGCTCTCGCCTTGCCACCCCCTGAAATTCCCCGCACGTGCCCGCCCCTTCCTTTTTCTTTTTTTTCTATCTCTTCCTTCCGGGCAACTGCCATCCACGTATTTATAGTTTCGCTTGATAGATAGCGCGCCGTCTCGTTTAATCACATCGGGATCCATACCTTTCGAAATCACGTTTTCGCGCTGCGTCGTCTCGTGGGGGACGATCTCCTCTTTGCACGTTAAGAGAGTCAACCTGCGTTGGCCTCGGTCGATCCAGGATAGAGGGGGATAGAGGGGGATAGAGAGAAATTTTCGCGTGCTCCTCGAGATCTTCACGGGGACACCCCGTGGAAAATTTATACTCGGCCAATGGTAAGTAATAGTTGGGGTGGGGTGGTGAGGCAGGTGCCTGCGGTGGTCCAGATCGATCGAACATTAAAACAGGGGAGGGAGGGAAACGAGAGGCGGTGTTGGGGGTAGCCGCCTTGGCGGATAACCTTCCCCCATAAAAGAAGGTGGCGAGCCTTCCTACTTAACTGTCCTGCGTTTAACTTACGCCGTGATTTACGCGGTAGATTTTGAGAAGAATCGTGATAAAAGTCGTAGTCCCCCCCCTTCCTTTCGAAAAACGGTTTAAAGCGCTCGACTCCCCTCCTTTTTTTTTTCTCTCTTGTTTGATCAACGAGATCTCTAAATAAATTTCCAGGAATGGAGCGCAAAGTTTCTAATCAAAGGGTATGAATGATTATTATATAATCGTTTTAGAATTAATTTTTTTTCGCTATTTGAAATTTTTGTTTGTGCAAGAGAGAGAGAGAGAGAGATTTGAAGCGTTTCAGAGAAAGGAAAGAGTTTTTTGTAATTAAAAATATTATTTTAGCTTACACGATTACACGAGAAATTTCGTAACTTGGTATTATTTTTTTTTTTTTTTTTAAATTTACCAGGGGAATGAAATCGTGGGATGAAATTAAATTTGTTAGACTTACCGCTTTTTTAACAAAGGAAACGAATCCATATCCTTTGGATTTGAGCGTTTGTGGATCTCTCACGACTCTGCAATCTCTGCAACAAGAAACAAGTTCATTTGTTAAAAATATGAATTTTTCCGTTACGAAAGAGTTCTTGGAAATTATTATTTGCGGTTAAAGTAACTCGAACATTCTTCTTCTTCCTTTTTTTTCTTCTTCTTCTTCTTTTTCCCCCTCCTCCCTTTCGAAGATTCGTTTATATACAACGAAACCTTTCATCCCTTTGAATTTTAATTAAATTTTTATACACACTGGATAACGTTTCAGCGTCTCGTGTTGAGTTGAGAATATCCGGTTAATTTTCTGGAAAACGAAGCGAGGGGAAAAAAATTTTATCCCATTTTCTTCCGATTTCTCGATCATTATTCGCCTAATTATACCGTTGCGCGCATTTAACGCTTCTTTTCGCATTATCGCAAAAGTTGAGAGAGAAGGCTACTACCCTCGTTACTTCCAATTAACGGATAGATGTTTCGTGACATTTGGCAATCATTCCGTTTACCTTATCTCCCCGTGATACAACGTAACACGAAAGCAACAGATTAGCAGAAACCGGTTTTCTTTTTCCAACTTTTAACGAGACACCCCGTCTACTACTAATCGCATCGTGCATTTTCTTCTCGATTTTATAATCGTATATATACATATATATATATATATATCCCCACAATCTTCCGTTTTATCAAGAAGAAAAAAGAAAAAAAAAAAAAAAAAAAAAGTCTCGACGAAGAGTTTAATTCTATCCCCCGCAATGACGAATTTCGAGGCATTTCTCTCGAAAACAACGAGTTTCGAGAACGATCGTCGAACACCCTAAAAATTCTTCCTCGTAATTAAGATTCCAGCGATGCCCGACAGACGAAATTAGGAATACTCGAGTAAGGGGTAAGCCTCCCGCGTTGGGGCCGTCCCCCCCGACTTAAATAAAATATTCTTTCGTTCGATGGGGACTGGCATGTGGCTCGAATAAAACTCTGGGTTATAGGTCTGCCAAATTTTTCATCCCGCTCGCTCGCTCGTTCGTCAGAATTTTTCCAACGTTCGATAGAATTTCATATTGTCTGGTTTTCGTGAAAAAAGAAAGAAAAAAAAAAAGAAAGAAAGGAAGGAAGGAAGGAAAAAATAGAGAGGAAGAAACAAAAATAAATCTTGCCAATTGCTTTTTCGTTCCGCCGATATTTTCGCGTAACATCGGAGAGGAGGAGGAGGAAGGATCGACGATGATTCAGAAAGAAATCACGCGACGAAGAACGCATTAACGAAGGATTCATCGGTTGGAAAGAATAAATATGGCCGTTTACTTTTGTAAATTGCATTAAAATGATTAGCGGGGAAGCAGCTAGGAATTGCTCGTCGTGTATTTATCTTCGTTCATTATGTCACTCGCTCGAAACGAAAGGGAGCTGGCTTCGTTCTTTCGACGAAGAAAAGACTATCCATCCGTTGGTAACGGCGTTGTACGCTGGAAACATTAATCGCGGCTTGAATTATTATTATTCTTAAAAAAGATCGGGGCTACAGGAGCGCACAATTTTTCATAACGGAATTGGATGATATTGCGAAAAGCAGCGGTGGATATCGGGCAGGTTGGAGAAAGAGACGGGAGATGGTGGAAAGAAGTAAAATTGGAAAGGAAAGGAGCGAAGAAAGGCTGAAAGAGGGTTTCGCCGAAAGGACAGAACGTGAAAAGAGAATGATGAAGGAGAGAGGGTAAGCGAGATTACGCGCGTCAAAGAGTAGCTAGTACCTTGCTTTCTCATTCTCCCCGTTTATCTTCCTCCTTCCCTCCCCCCTCCTGCTATATGCAACTTTTTCGGTTTCGCTCGCTCTTCGAGCAATTAATCGTTCTTCTTCGTTCGAGAAGCTCTTCCTGCACTGGGAATCGTGCGAATTTCATTATATCCCCCGATATCCGTGATAATTTCTTAATCCCTTAATGGGACGGGGAAATAATTTACAAGTTGCGCGCGAATCGTTTCGCAATCTTGTTTCGCGTTTCCCGCGTTTTCAGGATGGCTGCCAGGATGGCCTCTCCTGAAAACGTTGCAATAAACCGAGTTAAGAAGGTCAAGTGCGAGGAGACCGGACAAGCGGTAGTTTTCGAGTAAATTTTACTCAAAACTACTATGTTGCGCAAGAAGCTAAACAAAGTTGCGGTCAACTGTAAACGCGGCCTTCCGCGGAAGCGGAGTTATGCATTTACTTTCCCCCCTCCCCGCTTAAATACTTATACTCGGTTAAATTGCTTTCCACCGTCGGCCTCGGTATTTAGCCAGCCCTTAATCGTCCTCGTTTTCACGTAATAAAGAAAGAAAGAAAAAAAGAAAGAAAGGAAGGAAGGAAGGAAGGAAGAGCGCGATCAACTCGCCCCGAGGAGAATAAGAATATTCGAAATTTTATATCTCTATATCTCTATATACCGATCTATCATATATATATATATAATTTATGATCAATCGAAAAATTTATCCTCTCGTATCGACGAGTATTCTTCTTTTTTAACTTTGAGCTTCTCTCCTCTCCTGAGATGATCCGCGATCATTGTTTTCCGCGAGTTTTCAGCCGAATGTCGCCGCCGCGAATGTCACAGTGCGCGAACATGAGTAATAGTCGATATAAGTTAGACGTAGAGCGGCACGCCAGTCGCATATGTCGTTGCCCACACTTCAACCTCTCCCACCCCTGGGGACGACTCTTTCCCTCCCTCTCTGTCGATCCAGAGCCACCTCTCTCGTCACCCTTTCTCCCAACCCTTCCCTTCTCCCCCTCTTTCGAACGCGATCGGCCCTCTTTTCACGGCTTCCTCTTCTTGTCCGCTCCACCTCCACTTGACGAGGACGCGGGGCGAAACGAAACAATCGGCAACGAACGAACGCCGCGAAATTTACGTTTCCACCGCGCGTTAAAAATCGTAAATTAATGCACGGTTATTGACGCGATAAATCTCGAAATTTAATTCAAGTTCCATCGAGAGCTGTCCACCGACGGCGGCGGCGGCCACCCTCCTCCGTCCACCCCCTTCCTCTTTCTCTTTCGGCGCGCGCGATATAACCGGCGACAATGGCGGCGGCCGAGCTTCGACGCCTGGCCAACGACAAAGCCCCCTCCCCCTTTCCTCTCTCTCCAGAGATGGGATAAAGAGTTAGTTTGGATTTATTGCGAGCGTTGCGCGGCCGAACAAGCGATGGACGTCAAGAGTTGGAAGTCGAGCGGCGATGATTCAAATTCCAAGCTCCTAGACACAGCGTCCGGTCGAAAAAAAAAAAAAAAAAAAAAAAAAAAAAAAAAGAAAGAGTAGAAATAAAAATAAAAAAGGCTGGCTTGTCCTTCATCCTATCAATCCCGCCAAGTCTTTATTTCCATCGGGCTGTCGCGATCCTCGCGCCACTTTTATTTATCGGCAGGGGCCTCTCAACGAGAGGAGAAACCCCCCTGAAACTCGCCAATTTTTGTTTCGAACTTTTTCTTCTCGTCTTTCGAAACGAGCAGTTATCTCGGAGATTACTTTTCACTTCGGAGAAAAGAACGCGAGGAGATGGACGATTTCGTTCGATGTAACGTTTATTCCGTTGTAATTAACGAAGTAATTGAAATATTAGAGAAATTCGTACGAGTACGAACGCGGTGAATTCGATTTCGTTTTCGCGTTTCTTGCGCAGAATCGTGGGTAGAAAATTCAATTCAATTCGAGGGAAGTGTTTGATGAACGTAACGTATTGCCAAGCCTATTTGCTTTGTTCATTAGTTATTCTGTTCGGTTGGTTAGACGGGTTGCGAGCTAAACGTCAATGTATAAATTAATTTCATATAACATCAATAGACTCCAATTAGGGGAATAGAAGCAATACTCGATATATATATGGTAGCGAATTTTACCTCCTGGGATTTGTCTCGTATCGCATTTGCAATCGTACGTACCCCGTGTTACAATTGATAATACCTCGCGTAATACCTAATATAATTTTGTCAACGGTGTCCCTGGACCGATAATTGTAGAGAGAGTCTGGTGAAAATTTGTTTTTTTTTTTTAAACGGAGCTATCGAAAAAGCTAGTGGCAATTAAATTATCGATAAGAAATTATAAACTCGAACACGATCGTTTTACAATGAGCATACATCTTTTCATCAACGTTGCATCCAATTCGTGAAACTTTTGCGCGTTAACTGTCGTCCGTGCTCCATTTTAAAAGAAAGTATCGAAAAAGTTGTCGATCGAATTATAAAGATAAAAAATTTAAAATTCGAAGACGACGGTCGCTTTACAAACAGTATGCATCTTTTCATCAACGTTGCATCCAATCCTTTTATTCGTCGTTATGTCAGTTCTCATTCTCTGTCAGCGTTTCTTTTAAAAAAGAGCTACCGAAAAAATTAATTGCAATTAAATTATCGATGAAAAATTATAAACTCGAAGACGACCGCTTCAAACACGCGTCTTTTTATCAACCCGTTAACTGTCATCCGTGATTTCTCATTCTCTGTCAGCGTTCCTTTTGGAAAAGAGTATTGTATTATGTAAGAGTATTGAATTATGTAATATATATAAAATATTTATAAATTATTTATAAATAAATTATATAATATATATAATATATATAAAATATGTATCGAATTATATAAAAAATTTAAAATTCGAAGACGATGATCGTTTTACAAACAGCATGCATCTTTTTATCAACGTTGCATCCAATTCGTGAAACTTTCGCGCGTTAACTGTCATCCGTGTTTCCTCATTCTCTGTTAGCGTCTCTTTTGAAAAGGAGTATCGAAAAAGTTGCCGATCGAATTATCGATAAAAAATTTAAAATTCGAAGACGATGATCGCTTTACAAATAGCATCTCTTCATCAATGTTGTTTCCAACCCGTGAAACTTTCATTCGTGTCAGTATCGGTGTCAGTTCTCAGCGTCTCTTTTAAAAATTATCGATGAAAAATTATAAACTCGAAGACGATCGTTTTAAACACGCGTCTTTTTATCAATCCGTGCTTCCAATCCGTTATTATCCGTGTTTTCTCATTTTCTGTCACCGTTCCTTTTGAAAGGGAGCTATCGAAAAAGCTAATGGCAATTAAATTATTAATGAAAAATTATAAACTCGAAGACGACCGTTTCAAACACGCGACTTTTTATCAACCCGTGCTTCCAATTCTTAAAACTTTTATTCATGTCAGTGTCGATGTCTCATTCTCTGTCAACGTCTCTTTTGAAAAAAAGCTATTTCGAAAAAGCTAATGACAATTAAATTATCGATGAAAAATTATAAACTCGAAGACAATCGCTTCAAATATACGTCTTTTTATCAACCTATGCTTCCAATCCATGAAACTTTCATGCGTTAACTGTCGTTCGTGTTTTCTCATTCTCCGTCTTCTTTGAAAGAGAACTATCGAAAAAGCTAATGGCAATTAAATCAACGATGAAAAATTATGAACTCGAAGACGATCGCTTCAAACACGCGTCTTTTAACCCATGCTTTCAATCCATGAAACTTTCATGCGTTAACTGTCGTTCGTGTTTTCTAATTCTCTTTTTTGAAAGGGAGTTATCGAAAAAGCTAATGGCAATTAATAAATCATCGATGAAAAATTATAAACTCGAAGACGACCGCTTCAAACACGTACCTTTTTATCAACCCATGAAACTTTTATTCGTGTCAGTGTCAGTGTCTCATTCTCTGTCAACGTCTTTTTTGAAAAAGAGCTATCGAAAAAGCTAATGACAATTAAATCATCGATGAAAAATTATAAACTCGAAGATAATCGCTTCAAGTATACGTCTTTTTATCAACCTATGCTTCCAATCCATGAAACTTTCATGCGTTAACTGTCGTTCGTGTTTTCTCATTCTCCGTCTTCTTTGAAAGGGAGCTATCGAAAAAGCTAATGACAATTAAATCATCGATGAAAAATTATAAACTCGAAGACGATCGCTTCAAACACGCGTCTTTTTAGTCGACTAACTCATCCGTGTTTTCTCATTCTCTGTCAGCGTTCCTTGGTAATCTAGCAGAAGTGCTATACGTAATGGCCGGTTTTTCCGATCTTCCTCATCAAACTCGAGCTCATTAATTACAAATAATAAAAAGGAAAGACGCGTCAGCGCGAAAAATCTTCGCACCGCCGAGATCTCTTGTCCTCGAGTGCAAGCAAGTAAGAATGGCGAATGGAACGAATTGCGTATCCTAAAGGAATATCACTATTCGAAAGCAGTATTTCCAAGAGATATAAATGCTCGTTAGTTCGAGCCTCATCAATCTACCTGCTAATCACTCGGAGTGTCGCCTCCGCCTCTGATCACCTCGATCGTTATCCACGTTTCGGAACGTGTCTCCCGCATATTCGTGATATTACGCACAACTTGTATCGTACAAGTTAATATCGATGCTTTCACGCAATATCGATTACGGATATAGATGATAATTACGCGAGATAAACCAGCACACCACTCGTTTCAAAGAATTTCAAACTTATCGGATCAGATTTTACGTTAATAATTTAATAACCGATAAGATAAATCAGAGAAAAAAAAAAACAAAAAGAAAACAGAAATCCTTTTTTCGATCCTTCAACCTAGACCTGCTGCTAATCGTAAAATACATCGATTAGCCCGAATATAAACGGAATTAAATACCGATTACAGAGTCGATCACGGAATCAGAGGCGGAATATCCGATAATTGGATCGATCGGCCGTGTTTCGAAAGGGAATAACATTTCTCTCGCGCGGGAACGAGCGACACCGCGGATAATACAGAGTTGGCGAGCACGTGGCGCTCGACGTGGGCTCGATCGACGAATTCGCGGACGAGAAGAGGAGAGAAAGAACGGAGAGAAAAGGAGGGGAGACGGAGAAGGAAAGAAGAGAGAGAGAGAGAGAGAGGAGACGCTCGATATCCCGGCAGCCCTTGAAAACAAGGAATCGGTAGGAGCTAGACTTTCGAGTTATCGTGCTGTCGGTGGAAAACCATTCCGGTATCGGATGAAAACGAAAGGGCGCGCGGCGGGGGCGGAGGTGGGAGGGGAGAGTTTGCTTACTTTTCGCTAAGTGCACTCAATGCTGCCGAGCGCGCGAACTAATTGTCGGTGGGATAGGTTGGCCCTGGTTGCCTGGTCCATCCAGAGGTGGATCTAGGCTTGGGACAGAGTCGTGTGTTCGCCACCCCTCCCTCCTTTCCAGGGACCTCTTCAAGATTCTAGAGTGGGCTTCGATTTCAAGAACGCGATAAATGAAACTGGTCGTCGTCGTTGACGTAGTCGTGGAAACGTTCTTCTTTCGTATTTTCCTCGTTATTTTACCTTTATTATCGACGATCGACCGACGTTGTTCTTTCTCTTCTTTTTTTTCTTCTTTCTTTTTTTTCTTCTTTTTTTTGGATTTTAATTCGTCTCAGGATCCCGCCGAGAGACGAAATCCCGATTCGATCGAAATCAAAAGCGAGTTGATTTATGGTGCTTATGAAATTTGCCGGATCGTGATGCGAATAATTTCTGCAGGGGTGCACGCGTGACTGAAATCGCCTAACACGGATTACTCGAGATTCCTCCGTGTAGCTATATAAGTGCATGCGCTCTCGAGTATTTGGGATTCCGTGGAGTAAAGTTTGAATAATTGGCCGGGAACTGTAAGCGAAGAGCGTGACTATATTCTTTTTGACAGGTTTCCCTCGTATCTGGGAACGTTAACGTACGAGAAAATGTAAATCGTGTATAACGGTATCGCGTATCCATCCGATCGATACAACGGTTCGTATTCCTTTCTTCTTCGTACATTTGATAAAACAACTTTTACTTAGGTTCTAAACTTTTCCACGCAACCTCGAGTATTTCTTTAAGATCGTTTAACACGATTGATCGACGAAAATTTTTCACCGATAATTCCGACACGAATACGTTGAAATATTCGATAGCAATGAGATAATCGTCATTTCGAAATACTTCTTTTTCGTAGATTTGATAAACTTTTATTTAGATTCCTACGTAAGTTTACGTATTTCTTTAAGATCGTTTAAGATTGAGGAAAATTTGAGCGATAATTCACGAATAAGTTGAATTATTTGATAACAATAAAATAATTGTCATTTCGAAATAGTTCTTCTTCGTAGATTTGATAAACTTTTACTTAGATTCTAAACTTTTCCACGTAAGCTTACGTATTTCTTTAAGATCGTTTAAGATTGAGGAAAATTTTTGAACGATAATTCCACTACGAATAAGTTGAAATATTCGATAGCAATGAGATAATCGTCATTTCGAAATAGTTCTTCGTAGATTTGATAAACTTAGATTCTAAACTTTTCCATTCTAAGCTTACGTATTTCTTTAAGATCGTTTAAGATTGAGGAAAATTTGAGCGATAATTCACGAATAAGTTGAAATATTCGACAGCAATAATTGTCATTTCGAAATAGTTCTTCTTCGTAGATTTGATAAACTTTTACTTAGATTCTAAACTTTTCCACGCAAGCTTACGTATTTCTTTAAGATCGTTTAAGATTGAGGAAAATTTGAGCGATAATTCACGAATAAGTTGAAATATTCGATAGCAATGAGATAATCGTCGATTTCGAAATAATTCTTCGTAAATTTGATAAACTTATATTCTAATAAATTTAGATTCTAGACTTTTCCACGTTAATATTTCGAAGCTTACGTATTTCTTTAAGATCGTTTAAGACGATTGAGAAAAATTTTTGAGCGATAATTCCACTACGAATAAGTTGAAATATTCGATAACAATGAGATAATCGCCAGATAATCGTCATTTCGAAATAGTAGCACGAATATATGGGGCAAGAAATAAGCATCTAACGGTGGGTTGCGGTATAATACCATATAATTACTATATAATTATTGTGGAACCCCTTCCCCCCTCCCGAGTTCGTCTTATTTAACTTTTCGATAACCGTAATTATCCTATTTACTTTAGACGCAAGTACAACACCTTCCCGGGCTTTGCACGGAATAATTTACCTTTTACCCTTTCTTAAATTCGACTTCTCGAGCACTTTGAAACGAGCTTTTGATACACCGCGATAAACGGCGATAGAACTGCAAGATTGCTTTATTTCCCCGATTCTCTTGAATAAAATCCTCTTAAAATTCCTCTTAAAAATAATAATAACGATAATAATAATTTTATCAGATGAAAATGTAATGATCAAATAACGATATCATTTTCTTTCACGCGTATATATTTCTAAAAAGGAAATGTTGAATTTCAATATTCGTTATACAATATATATTTATTATTAATGTACGATCCATTCTTCAAAAATTTTCAAAAATTATTAATATATATTCGCGTCTGATCATTTTTATCCGCCGTTTATTGGATAAACTATTTCGAATCGTGACATATATATATATTGTACACAAATATAAGTATTCGAATCGAAGATGAATGTGCCGCCCGTGTAAAATATTTTTCATCATGATTACAAAAGAGCCCAGAAAAATTACAAATTCGATCGATCTCGTTGCGCCAAGTATAAAAATATTAGCTCGAGCGAAGGAAAAAAACGATGGACGATGGAGATTAACGAGCGATCGAAAACGATGCTCTTGCATCCGCGGTCAATAAACGTGACGCCGTTAGTTAGAGAACGCGGCATCGTCGCCGACTATTATAAACCCTTTTTCCACCCCGTGCTCACCGATCCCCTTCCCATCCTCTCCTCCCTCTCCCCCTACCCCCTCCCTCCATTCTCGCCTCTACAACACCAAAGGGTTAACACCGGGTCCGGCGCGGCCGAGATTATTACCCAGATAACTGGAAAATTAACTGCAAAATGCGCTGTTTTACTCCCAGGGATGGAACGGAGGGGAAGGGAGGGGGTTATGGTAATTTTAATAACATATTTATTGCTCCCCGACTGGTGGCAGGACAAAAGGCTTGCCTGCGACTACGCCGCGAAATCGCGGCCGATAACGCGCCGCTGATTACGGCTCCCGCCATTTTGCGAACTTGCTCGCCGCCGAATTCGTTCCGGGCTGTAAGCCAAGTATCGCCAATTTATGCAATTTCTATGCACCGATGCGTGATACGCGTTGTAATGTTTACGATATCAACTCCCCCATTGCCTCGAGAGCTCCTCTCTCAGGTTTATAATAGTGAATTATCGTCGCACTCTTCTCTTTCTTTCTCTTTTTTTCTTTTTTCTTTTTTTTTTTTTTTTTTTCCTTTAAAATCGATATATATTTTTCTATTCTTGTCCTCCAAGTTTTCTCTCTTCCTCCCGTTGTTAAATCCGTTGCGTATCGTCGATCGGTGTTGGGGAAAAAAATGTCGTCGCCGGCGAAATTTCGTTTTGAGATTTGAGTAATGAATATTTAATAATAAATTGATTTGTCTAAATATATGTATGAATGATCGAAACGATGTTGGTTAGGTTAGGATCCACTGTTAGTTATAGATAGAAATAACGTGAAAATTATTTTTTTTATTAATCACTTATTTTTCAAGAAAACGAATAAAGCTACGAACAAGCCACGAAACAAATCTTCTTGAATTTCATCAACAAAAAATTTTATTTTATTCGATAGATTTATCTGAAAATGAATACCCAACCTAACACAATGTATTAATTATCAAAACTGAATCACTATATCACGTATAATATACAAGTCTGCAATTTCATTATTCGAACGCATTTAAATGATTAACAATTAAGGAGGGAATAAAAAGAAGCAAAGTGACAAAGGAGAGAGAAAACGAAGAAGATGGTGAGAAAGGCGAGTAATAGAAAGACAGGGGAGAAATTTGTTCGAGGACAAAAGTGTGCACTCGACATAGATATCCAGTAAAAACATGTGATAATAAAAGGGCATTTTTGCTTGCCATTCCCTTACATCGAATCGAAGCATCCGAATCGACTGCAAATAACGCATAGACACTGTCAATTTTCTCTACATCTCTTTCTCGATGTCCTTCTCAAAGAGATATCGTACGTAAACGTGAAACCGGACAAACTTTATTGAGTAATATATTATTCTTTTCACATTTGCAACGAAACCCAACGGAATCTTTGGATTAAAAAATTTTTCGAAAAAAATAGAACGAGCCGAAAAAGTAATAATTCGTATAAAATTTCATTCTGCACATGCGGTGAGGATGGGCGCCGCGTACGTGTGCGCCATTTGTACAACGTGTAACAATGCGACACGGTGTTGGTCGACGTAACGCGGTCTTTTTGCCCCTCCTTCGCCCTCCCCCCTCCCGTCAACCGGGGCGAAAAGCTTTTTGGAAGGAGGAAATGGACGGAAATTCGTAGTAACGGAGACGAACAAATGAGGAAATTAATTAGAGCAGAATTTTAAAAAGCAACAACCGTTAACGCGATCTAACAAGGAAATAAACAGCTCGTAATTTTTCCGAGTCCCGCATTTAAAGCTTCCGCAGCGTATTTCTACGCCGTCCCGGTCTTGCGCATTCTTCACGCGTAATAGAATCCATCTTGTCGCTTACGCTTACAATTATATACACTGGAATCGCCCGAGGGAATGTTTACAAGCGGATTTAATTCGCGGTGTGTCACGTTGAAAAACTTTCAAAAAAAAAAAAAAAAAATATGACGAGAAAAGGAAAATAATAGAAAAATAAATATATTTCCGTGCCGTGATCAAAGAGCGAAAGATTTAACCGCGATACGAAATTTAACGGGGAAAAACTCGTGAATTTATTTAGTTCTGCGAGATGCGAAATCAGCGTTGCTTCTCTGATAAACCTTGGTAAACTATTCAGCTATTTAAATCGCGGGCCAGTTAATTAATGAGCAGTTACGAATAAGAAACGAATAACAAAGAGGTTGCTGATGAAGTTTAAAACGCGTTTTCCGTTCTGGCTTTCGCGTTAAAAGGCCGTGTACAAAACAAAATATTTAACGAAAGTGTTTACGCGGAATGACGTGCCCCTTGAAAATCCGGAAGTCGCCATTTCCGCAAAATTAATGGATAAAACTATTTTTACCTGTTCTATTTTCAAATCATCCATTTTCCATCTAGTTTATTTCGTTATTGTTGATGCGCATTCTGAACGATACAAATACAAATACGAATCATATAAATAATATATTTTCTCGCGACGAGGATAATATCGACGAAAAATAATAAATCTGATTTTCCAGTTTAATTTATATACATTGTACGCGTATATTTTATCATCTTCGCAAAAAGGAGAGAGAGAGAGAGAGCCGAAAATTGAGATACGCGCGGACGTACTTATGTCATACGAGTTAGCAATGGGTTTTTACCGACGCTCATTTTACGAACGCTATCACCGAGTGACGTATATATGTGTATATATATATACACGATGTAACGGCTGTCGATGTATCCTACACACACATCGTCGAAACGGCCACCGCTCGAACGACGAGGCTATTAGCCGGTGTAGTATTTCTGTTTTGAGCCATGGAAAGAATCTCTATTCCCTTTTCACCTCTATCCTCGGTTCCACCCATTTTCCACGGGTAATTGCATCGCTGTTTTATGAACTTTTGAATGGCGCCTGTTGGATTACGTCAAGACGAGGCAGGATATCCCGCTCGTCAAACAACAAAATTATCCGATTATCGCGTAATTATACCTCCTGCCCTCTCTCTCTCTCTCTCTCTCTCTCTAGTCCAATTTTTCGTTTGTTTTCGATCGTTTCAAAAGGTTTCGACGAACGCTCGTTTGGTATTGCTCCCCGCCCTCCCCCTCTTTTATTTCGTCCACGCGTGCATTATTTTTTCAACGTTTTATTCCATCAAGTTTGCATCGTAATTCGCTTTGTTGTTTACTTCTAACTGTAGCCGAGTTATAACTACCGCGAGGCGAATTTTTTCGTCTG
This sequence comes from Apis laboriosa, assembly GCF_014066325.1. Lineage (NCBI taxonomy): Eukaryota > Metazoa > Arthropoda > Insecta > Hymenoptera > Apidae > Apis > Apis laboriosa. The sequence continues at coordinate 991,318 of NW_025223180.1, forward strand.
TTGCGCAAGTGTACGCGTTTGTACCAAAATTACAATTTGCAAAGAATCTAATTATAAACTCGGAAAAAATTTTTACCTCGGTATTTTCGGCCAACGAGGGAACGATCCTTTCTCAACTTCTAGAAAAAGAAAAGAAAAGAGAAGGGAAAGATGGAAAGGGAGAAGGGCGCGATCAACTATGAATTTTCGAAAACGAAACTTTGGTTCAGATAACAATTTTCTCCCTCTGAAAGAGAAATTTCGCGCGCGCTAATAATAAATAATTACGATACCGTGGTTCAAAAGTTAGGCATTGGTTCAAGTTTCAACTTTTATCAGTTAGCAGGAAGGGGGAGGGGGGAGGGGGGGGAGGGGAGAAGGCGAAGCTCGTTATTTCTTGGAAGACGTTACGGTGGCTCTCTAGGAGGTTAAAACAAGTTGCCAGGTCGAGTTAACAGCGAATCGGCCATAGTTGGAGCAAGTTTGCATCTATCGAGGTGCGGTTGATGGTCCATACACGTGAACTTACAATCTCCTTTCTTAGGGGTTAACTTCGGCAAGAGCCAAAATAACGAAGGGTTAAGATGCTAAACACAAGGGGAGAGAGAAAGAGAGAGAGAGAGAGAGAGAGAGAGAGAGAGAGGGAGAGAGAGATTGCTAGCTTGTCCCTCTGTATGGCTTCGTTAAGAGGATTAAACGGCTTTGAAGTTACGTCAACTGAAATTGTGCTAGATCGAGCGAGAGCGCGATTCCGGTTGGATCGAGAATCTTTTATGACACTGATAAATGGAGAGGATTTCGAGATAAGGAGTCGTCTCGATATATATATATACATATTTTTTTTTTTACCTTGCGTCGCGAGAGAATTTGAAAAATGAAAATTTGCAAAAGATGGAGGAATTCGATCGAGGCAATCGAAATTTCTAACGATATTCTATCGAGAATGATAATATATATCGCCCATGCGAAGAATATTAATTTAATTCGGCAAATTATTTATCCGAGGCGCCCATTTATCCAATGAAATCGTAAATCTCCGGGTTCTATTTGAAGGGGAGTTTGGCGAGTTCTCTAAAGAAGGCGCAGCAGGAAAGGGAATCAATTGAAGCACGAAAGTAAAAAGGCAAGTCGACTCTATGAAGCGGAAAAGTTTCAAAGCCTTACAAATATTTGCGGAATAAAAGTGCTTGAAACTTTTGTATTTGTTCGTTTTACAAAATTTCAAAAATTTTCTGGCCAACATCAAGATCGGATCAATCGGAAGATTTAAAACTCGGGGAGAGGGCGGGGGGAGGATATCTGCATTTCTTCCCCGAGCAAATTTCGAGGGAAATTTGGAAGGGGGGCGAGGGTAAATCTAACGGGGGATGGTTATTCAAAGATGCTCGCATAAATTTCCCTCGTTGAAAAATATCATTCTTTGATCGTAGCCTTTATACGTGACACGTTCCACCTGCCATTTAAGATCGATCGAAACCCGATCGAAATCCTTGTACCAAACATCGATTCTTTTAATTCATTTACCTTCTATTAATATCGCGTAAAAAATACTTATTTTACACATATAACATTTTCTCAGAAAACGAAAATTCTCGCCACGATAAGTCTTCTCCCTTTTTATTAACGCTCGAATTAAAACGAGGAATAAATTTATTACTCCATATCTGAACGTTACACGCGCTCTTTCGAAATGGATATCGCGTGTGGACGCATTTGTACACGTTTAAACGTGGGCCGTTATTGCGACTAACAACTATAGGAAGGAGTAGCGGTCTACGTTTCAGCCGGCTGGTCGTGTGTCGGCGTATCTCGCCTCGAAATACCTTTAGGATATTTTATTCGAGATCGGGCGGCAGGGGCGCGATGGAAAGAAGGCTCGTGGAGTAAGATACAACGAGGAGACGGAGGGCGAGTCGCATCCCCACGCGGGATGGAGGTTTGCTCGTGGCTTCGAATGCATTTATTCGAATCTTGATACAAGAATTTATTCCGCTCGCTCGCTTATTCGGCGACCCGCCTCTTCCTGTAATCTGTAACCAGCCACGAGCACTTTCTTGTACTTTTTTACGAGTCATGGAGGAGCAAAAAAAAAAAAAAAGAAATTACTCGAAATGATTACGATTTGATTCGATGTCTCGAGGTTGCATTAAAACTATTAATCTAATTATTAGCGAAATTGCAGAGAGGAAATACTTTTTAAAGATATATTATGGAGATGCAATTGCGAATTTCGAGCAAAGATGATTAACAATCGTTGATCTCTGTTCCAAATTGAACGATGCATTAAGTAAGCGTATGCAAATTTTACCGGATGAATGTTTCGGTCGTCGAAACAATCGTTGCGACGACGCGTTATTAGAAACAACATAATCCTAAACCAATAAAGTATACCCTTACCACTGTATTCTGGTTTAACTGTTCATGCTCGTGAATTTAGTTTTCCTCCCTTTAGTTATATACCTCGAACCGAATACATTCCAGAATCGACGAAACGAAAGCGGTATTTCATTGCATTCATTTCGAATGTATGCCGTTCGTGAATCGTCTGACGTATGGCGCGTCTGAAGTAAAGGATAACCCTGCAATTATTGCACAATTATTATTATTATTATTTTTTTAAAGAATCTCGAAACAAGGAAAAATTCAAATCCCGTTCAAATGGAAAGATTCAAATCCCCACGAAGATCGTTCTCTTCGTCGCTCGTCGGATAACAAACGATCGGTTCGATCGGTTACGTACGCGGTTGTCACCCTTCTCTCGTGTATTCTCTCGTTCGGTGCACGGTGCCAATCAATCGAGCCGCGCGGCTGATTTAACGCGTTATTTTATTATTAGAAATCTATAAACCTATCCAGATTACGCGGGGAAAGGTTTATGGCCTGCCGCCAACCCACCAGATTCGCCTACCCCCCTCCCTCCTCCTCCTCTTCCCTCCTTCCACCGAACCGTTTTCGACATTCAACCTACACCACCGATACCAGAGCCAACTTTACCCCTCCCTCCCTCCTTCCTTCCTTCCTTCCTTCCTTTCTTCCTTCTGTGCGTCTCCTCTCCTCCAACGGAGGGAAAAGGATTAATTTATGCGCGATCTCTTTTTACTCGGGCCGATTCCCACTCGAAATGGGAGGCGAGAATTCTCTCGTTCGTAGTCTTTCTCTTTCTCTCTCTCTCTCTCTCTCTCTCTCTCTCTCTCTCCGCGGGAAGAGTGGGAACGACGATAAAGACGAGTCGAATGGTAAGCTTTTATTAATTAATTCACGGGGTGAAGTTGGAGAGTGGTCGATTCGTGGTGGGTGTCGTTTCACTTGACACTCGGTTAAGGCGATGTCTCTTCTTATCCCACGATACGGTTAGGTTTAACGATAAAAGACGATGGGGAAGTGGAAGACGATGATTCGTCGTTACCGAATTGATTTCGAAGCCTCGCCGCCACTGCGAAATCATTAAAACACGTTTCGATTGCATGAAGCGGCAACCCTCTCCTCTCGCCATCCATCGTTTCCCCATTCGAGATCCAAAGAGCACGGTGGAAAGTCAAAGAGCATTATCCATCGAGCCGCCGATGGTAGAAATGTTTCATCGCGTAAAAAAAAAAAAAAGAAAAAAAAAGAAAAAAAAATCGTGAATGAATGCGGCTCGCGATATCGCGATATGGCTTTGTTCGTTCGAAAAAAAAAAAAAAAAGGAAAAAAGGAAAAGAAGAAAAATCACCGAGGACACGCTCGTTTGTTCGTTGGTTGACGCTCGGGGATCGCGAATTATACGCGTGTGAAGCGTATAATGTAAGGTGGTAAAAACTGGATGGAGAAGGAAAGGCTCGAGTAGTAGGAGCCATTCACTCGGTATCCTCATTAAAAATAATCAATATTGCAATATTAACAAATGCCCCTCGCTGCTTTACCAATTGCCCGTCCCGACTTCAACCGCCGCCGCATTTCCCTCCTTCCTCCCTTCAAAATCAATACGGCCGGCACGCCACATCGTCGAATTACAGAAGACATTTTTAAATGCACCGCGTCACCCTCCCGGACGGATCCTGCCAACGCGACACGACATCGCGTATTTGTTTGCCCACCGTACTTTCGATATTATGCTGCGTGAACCGATGGCGAGTACGGAATGCAGAACGAACGTAATTGTAGGGCGATACGAATCGAAAAATCGTTGTATTATTTCCGTCCTGAGAAAATCGCCGACTTCAATGCCGATTTTTCATAAAAAAAAAAAAAATAATGTTTAAATCGCATATTTGTTTATTGTATTTTCGGTATTACGCTGCGTGAACCGATGACGAGAATGGAGAACGAACGAAATTGTAAGGCGATACGAATCGTTGTTTTATTTCCATCCTTGTCTTGAGAGAATCGCCGATTTCAATGCCGATTTTTCATAAAAAAAAAAAATGTTTAAATCGCATATTTGTTTATCGTATTTTTCGGTATTATGCTGCGATATGAATTATTGTTTTCATCCTTGTCTTGAGAGAATGGCCGATTTCAATGCCGATTTTTCGTAAAAAAAAAAAAAAATAATGTCTAAATCGTATATTTGTTTATCGTATTTTCGATATTATGCTGCGATATGAATTATTGTTGTATTATTTTCATCCTTGTCTTGAGAGAATGGCCGATTTCAATACCGATTTTTCGTAAAAAAAAAATAATGTCTTCGAAATGAAGAGGAATTGTCGTTACAAAGTTACATTTATCTTATTACAGAAGACATTTNAATGCCGATTTTTCGTAAAAAGAAAAAAAAATAATGTCTAAATCGTATATTTGTTTATCGTATTTTCGATATTATGCTGCGATATGAATTATTGTTGTATTATTTTCATCCTTGTCTTGAGAAAATGGCCGATTTCAATGCCGATTTTTCGTAAAAAGAAAAAAAAAATAATGTCTAAATCGCATATTTGTTTATCGTATTTTCGGTATTATGCTGCGACATGAATCGTTGTATTATTTTCATCCTTGTCTTGAGAAAATGGCCGATTTCAATGCCGATTTTTCGTAAAAAGAAAAAAAAAATAATGTCTAAATCGCATATTTGTTTATCGTATTTTCGGTATTATGCTGCGATATGAATCATTGTATTATTTTTATCCTTGTCTTGAGAGAATGGCCGATTTCAATGCCGATTTTTCGTAAAAAAAAAATAATGTCTTCGAAATGAAGAGGAATTGTCGTTACAAAGTTACATTTATCTTATTACAGAAGACATTTTTTAAATTCATCGCGTCATCCTCTCAAACGGATCCTGCCAACGCGACACGACATCGCGTATTTGTTTGCCCACCGTACTTTCGATATTATGCTGCGAAATTGTAGGGTGATACGAATCGAGATATCGTTGTTTCATTTCCATCCTTGTCTTGAGAGAACCGTCATTTTCGTAAGAGAAGGAGATAAAAAAATATGCCTTCGAAACTGCAAGAGAAATTACAATTGTCGTCACATTTCTCTCGTTCGTTGTATTCGTGTACTTACACTAGGAGTTAACGTGGCCTCGTTTACTCGCGGGGTAAAAAATTTTTAAAAGGGATAAACTTTGCGAAAATATTTTATTCATTCGGACTGTTAATTTGTCCCTGGCCTTCTCCATTGTGGGGGAGGAGGAGTGGAACGGGTGTTCGTTGTTCGCACGGTTCCATCGTTCGAATGGCGACGCGTATTATACGTCCAATTATACGAATGGGTTATACGTCGAAAAAAAAAATTCATGGTCGAAGAAAAACCACGAAAATCCAATTTCCTCCGAGAGAGAAGTATCCCGGGTATCCCGGTGGCAATCGTTTCCTAAAATGTATTTTATGTTAAAAAAAAAGAAAAAAAAGAAAAAAAACAAAAAAAACAAAAAAAAGAAACGGAAGAGCGAAAAATTTTTCTCCTTTCGGCAAACTTTCGAAGTCGCGTTTCCCTTTCGGATTTCATTGTCGTATTCTCGAAGCTCCACTTAGCGAAAACTGAATTTCACGTGAAATTCCCCGAGTCGAACAATGGACGATCGACCATTCAGCGTGGATCGAATGTCTCTCGAGAAAATCTTCGACGTTAAATATATCAACGATCCTATTCGTGAAAAAGAGAAAGAAAAAAAAAATGGTCTAATTAATTGTTTGACAAATTGTAATCTTACGTAGCATACGATGTAATACACGAAATATTAGATGAAAAAGGGTTTAAGGGTGTTCGTCAAGAAACGTTGAATTCATAAAATCGATTTTTATGAATGTGAAACGAGGAATTGGTTCAGAAATACGTTCTTTCTTTCCTTTTCTTTGTTATAAATGCTCGATGTATTCTTCTTTTATTGCAATATAAAATTTCCATCCGCGCATCATAGATTTGTACATTTTCAGATATAATCTTGAATCGAGAACCTCGATTTAACGCGTTCCTTGATCAATCTTTGTTTACGTTCAACGTGTTGCAAAGAAACTTATTCACGATGTCAAATATTCGTAAACGATAAAAATGGATTTTACTTTGAAAGGATCGATCGCAGGATCCATTGATTGCTCCTCTGACAAGTAAGCCAATAGTTAAAATCTTGGAATCTTTTTTTTAACAGTCTTTTTATTCTGTACAGTGAATTTTATTAAAAAAAAAAAAAATAATAACAATGAAACGTTTTCAATGATACAAAAATATTGCCAATATTTTCGATGTACAAATTTTAATTTAAAATCCGATGCATTCGATCAATTTCAAGATAAATCACAACAATTAACGGTTATGCGTGTATCTATTTACAGATGTAACGATCATATCGTTTTCATTTGTGTTACAAATGCGCCACACGCTTTCCCGCCATTCGAGCGAGCGGATTATTTTTCATTACATATAGTATATATATATATATATATATATATATCGATGAAATGTAAATGCGACGATCCACAAGCAATTCAGATTTTTCTGTACCGGTGCTCGAACAGGTCCCCTTCCAAACAATGAAAATTTACATTTGCACAATGATAGATCGATGCAATCAGCCCAGGGCCGAAAATGTTTTCCGCCCTGTGCAGGAGAAGTTTTAACGAAACTTCAATCATTACGGTTGGAAAGTATGCGGGGAAATTTCCATGTCAAACTTCCATACATCACGATCGATAAGATATCCGGCATCGTGCTCGGACCGTATGGACGAAAATTTCAAAGTTGCAACGGATTCGCTTTTCAACGTACGACATTGGAATGGAGACATATGTATTCATGTTTCGCGATGTTTGCCATTCGTTCGATTCGTTATTCCTATGCAAAATTTATCTCAGGACTTTTTTATATCCTCGATCTCTTTCAATTCTGGACAAAATTTTTCGCAATGAAAATAACTTGATTTAATTTTTCGCCCCTCCCTCCTCCCTCCTCCCACTCTCTCTCCCCTCCCCTCTCCGAAAGTAATATCTTCCCGTGAAATATGCGTTGTTGCCGTGTGAAATACGGCCGAGGCAATGTCGAAACCTTCGACGCGTTATTTTTCTTGCGTCAAAAAAAAAAAAGAAAAAAATTACATTTCTAAATTAAAGATAAATTAAAGATACGCGATAAGTTTCGATATTATTTATATATAACGGTAAATGAAACGTGCAATTCAAAATTTTCCTTTTAATTTCGATGTTTAATTATCGCACAAACATCGCACACTTTAATTAAAGTAAAATTCCGTTTATATGTTGTCCTAGATTCGTACATCAGAAATAAAATAACACGCGAAATTGTCAATAGTTGCCTCGCGAAGTTTTCGAAATTAATAATAGCTGTGAAATATATACAATTTGAAATTGAAAACAATTTACCTTGCCGAATAAAGGGGTGTATAAAATTAAATTACATACCGCGAAACGACTAATATAAATTAAAAAATAAATATTTAAAAAAAAAAAAAGAAAAAGTATACGCATTCTATTTCTCCTGTGTTTTAAAAAAAAATATTCAAATTATGTAATTTTCATTTTATCAGATATATATATACACACATGAGAGAACTTATTACCGTCACCGTGAAAAATTGTTATAAATTGTATCAACTCATATTTGACGCGCTAATAGATAAAAATTTATTAAATCCAACCCTCTATTCTTACTTACTTACTTACTTATTTTATTTTAAAAAATAGATGGCCAAGATATCATTTTTTTCCTCTCGCGAAATTTTCTCACGACTGTGTTCGTCTCTTTTTCACCCCCGGAGACACGATTCCTCTCAAAGAACACTTGCCACGAGACTAACAATTTTTTGGTCGCGAGGGAGAGAGAGAGAGAGAAAGAGAGAGAGAGGAAGAAAAAGAGAAAGAGAAAGAGAAAGAGAAAAAGAGAGTTCACGTATTCTAAAATGTCCGGACCATCAAGCCCCGTTGCTCGAACGCAGTCTATTCATTCCGGGCATCGCGATTGTTTTGCAGTTTTAATATCCAAGATGGTGAATGCCGTGGAAAATAATAGCGAAAGACGACACGGGGTAACGGGGTACAGGGTGGGTGGCATCGCATTTTAATTCTTCACCGCTTCACCGTATCTTCACCGCCCTCCTCGGTGGTTGCACACCATCGTCCATCCGTGGCCAAAGCCAAACCCTTTGCATCTGTGTCACGATCCGATCAAAGAACATCGAGTAGAGATTTCGTCCAGTTGACTTATTCCACGTCGCCCTCCTTCACGAATCTTCTTTCTTTCTTCCTTCCAAATGGAAAGGGAAGCAGAAGGGAAGTGAAGGAGGAGAGAAAAACTCGAATAATGAAAGTTTGCAGGCGGCGGTAAATTGAGATAAGTAAATTTTACGAAGGAAGTTATTAAAAGAAATGTAAAGTATTTAACTCGAACCTGCCAGTTGAGTCGATCCCTTTACTCCGCGATATAAGAGAAAAAAAAAAAAAAAAAAAAAAAAAAGTAACGAGAACAAGAATTGGATTAAGTTAAGGTTTCTTATGAATCTATCTTTCGCTATTACTTTTGCGTGAATGAAAATCTACTTGGGATTTTCTTTTTTTCTTTTCTTCTTTTTTTTCCTTTTCTTTTTTTTTTTTTTTTTTTTCGTAACGCGAATTTGTATCCAGGAGAACATCGACGCGATCAAGATAAACGAGAATCGTTGCTTTTTCGTTGTTGAAAATGGAATTAAAATATCGACTCGTCGTTTCAAAGCGGATAAACTTGGTAAAATCAGTTTGAAATTTAATAAATGGAACGTTGCTCGGTATTGAAAGTTTTCATTTCGATTATAATTTATCGTAATTTTGTTTATCAATCTCGTGAATAGTATCGCGAATATTAGAGAAAAGTTGTCGTGATACGATTTATTTTTAATTATAATTAACACCAATTAGTTTAAGTAGTTAAATTTTTGCCGTTGTAACCGGCAACTTTCCGTAGATTTCTTTTTCCTTTTTTTTTTTTTTATAAAGAAATTGCGCACTTCGTCTTCAACAACGTGCTTTATACCTGAACGTACACGCGATCGAAGCACTTGTTATATCGTAAAATCTAAGTGGCGAACTCGCGAATAGGCGAACTAAAATTCTGGAGAATGGTTCGAGAGGGTGTTAAAAAAAAGAAAATACTCGATCAATATCGAGTATATAAACTAACTAGCCTCGTTCCTTCCCTCTCAAACGTTCTTTAATTCTTTCTCCTTTATCGTGCACCTTTATCTTTACGATCCGCGTGACGAACGAACGATCTCGCTTCTATTCTCGAATTCTAGTTGTGTGTAACCGTAATAATTACAAAAAAAAAAATCTATCGACATAAAATTTACTTCGATTTACATATATATATGGTGGCGTCTCGAGTCAAGGACGCGCGACTAAGACTCCTTTGTTCGTTCGACTCGAGAAACAAAACCGGCGACTCGACGAACGACGAGGGGAGGGGAGGAGGCAGGGGAGGGTGGTAGCGGTATCAGGGAGCGTTAAAATAATAAAACGCTAGAAGGAACAGACGTTCCCCATCGGCAGTATCCACAAAAGTTCCACCAACTTTCCCGTGTTCTCGAGAGTCATCCTCCGTCTCTACTCTCTTCTCTTCGTCTTCGTCGAGCCACACCTCCCCTCCTCCATCTCCTCTCTCCTGTCCTGGAAGAAACTCAGTTCGAAAGAAAGGAGGAAACACTGTTAGCCTGTGTTGCGCGCGCGCGTGTGTGTATGTGTGTGTGTGTGTGACTTTTAAACCACTCGCCGTACAAGTTGACTTTTATTTGAACGAAGTATCAACAGGTATCGACCCGGGTCTCTTCTTCTCTTTCTCTCTCTCTTTCTCTCTCTCTCTTTCTATATATATATATATATATATATATATATATGTATATATAGTATATACATATAGTACACCACATCGTGCAACTCGACCTTCCTGCCCTCTTCTTTCTCACTCTCCCTGTGTATATTCGCGCGAACAGAAATCCCCACTCCTCACTTCTTGACGAAACCGAGTCTAACCGAACCGGCCTATTTTCGCGCTTGTTGGAAACTTGTTGTTGGAAAATTGTCCCGTCCCCATGTGGGTGTATCTCCACCGAGCCGAAATTGCGCTTATTTATTATTATGGGGGGAAGGAGGGATTAACGACGTTAACGCCGGATCGATCCAACGGATCCACTGTTTCGAAGAAGCTTCTTTTACTTTCGCCATCGTCCTGGGATTTCGACCGCCTCCTCGTTTTATCGGCGTGCCCCCCTCCCTCTCCTCTCCCTTCCCCAGTCCGTCGTTCGTCTTTCGCGGAGCTTCGTTTCCCTCGTGTGGATCCGTTGGGGATCGGGAAATTAGTCGTCACCGATATTTCTTCACCGTTAGGGTTTTCTTACTTTATTCCTCGTTCGTTCGTTCCTTCGTTCCTCGCTTCGTCGAGGAAGTTTCTCGTCGCGAGCGATTTTTTTTTTTTTTTATTATTATATCTTTGTTGTTAAATTGATTGAGCTCGGCTCGACGATTCGACGATTGATTCTTGACAATTCTCTCTTTCGAATAAATTTTTTTCGAAAGAGAGAAAAGAAAATAAGCGGCCGTGGAGAAAAAAGTAGGACGATAAATGAGAGACCGATGAGACCTAACGGTTAAGATCTGCGTAGTATATCAACATTGTTTACCTCGTTAAAAAGGCTGGAACTAGAATCGGTGTTCCGTCGACTAGAACGAAGTGTACTCTTACAGTTTGAAACAAGTCGAGTATTCTACAAGTGTTCCGTCGCATTCTACGACGGCAAGTCGACGATGTTCTTCCGAGTTGTTCCCTCAAAAACAAGGAGTACCTTTCAACTCGTCGCGAAGTTTTTTTTTTCTTTTTTTTTTTTTTTTCTTTTTTTTTTCACGAACTCTTACGGTTAACTCTTTACAAAAATATATAGAGGGATGAAAAGAGGGAGAGAAAGAGAGAGAAAGAGAGTCGCGCAATTCGGGCGAACTGTATCTTTTGTATTTGATCAAAAATAGAGAAAGCGTATGGTATGGCAAAGTTTATTTTTCTTTGACCTCGCAATACGTCTATACGTTGTTCCTCCTTTTTTTTTTTTTTTTCAAACGGAAACTTTGTTTTACAATTGTTTTCTTGATAAATTCATTCCCCCAAAGATTCCGCCCACCACCATACAGATGTTACCGTTTTTTAAAGCGTTAGGGAATAATCTAAAAAAAAATTTCTATTCTTTTTCAAACAAAAAGCTACGAATACAACACACACGCAAATTTCACAATATTCCCTACTAATTACAACTTTCTAAATTCACTTTTAAATTAAATGAAACAACATTTCCGTATTTTAATTCCGTTTGCGAGAGAAAGAGAGAGAGAGAGAGAGAGAAAAAATTAGAAATTTTTTTCGTTCGATTAATACCCCCAATTACCACCCTTCGTCCTAACGAGGGGAAAAAAAAAAAATAAAAAAATAAAAAAAAAAGGAAAAATACACGCAGAGTTAATTTTACAATATTAAATATTTTCGCGTTACGAGGAAAATATTTGCAAAGATCCCTCCCCCCCCCTCTCTCTCCCCTTTTTCCCTGCCCCTCCCCTCGGCCACGCGGCCGATCGATATTTCATTATTAAAGATTTCAATCAAACGGGAAACCCTCCCTCCCCTCGATAGTTGAAGCACTGTCACGCTCGATGGTTGTTCATAATATTTGCACGGGCGAAAGTACCGGTACTTATTGCCGCTTGTATTTGAGCAGAAAACCAAAGTCGATCCGCAGATTTGGAAATTGGACAGAAAGGCGTTTAAATCCGCGGTCGATATTCCAATCGGATGAGCGGACGGTTCGTGAAGCGTAGGCAATGATGGGAGAGAGGAGGGGGAGAGAGAGGGGAGGGGGGGAGGCGTACGATTGGAGGTGAAAACCAGGGGTAATCCGGGGGATTATTCTCCCTGATCCCTGACCAAATATGTGTTCAACGGATGTCCGCTAACCACTATCACTACCTATCACTGCCTCACTTTCCATGCCCTATCTCCCTGATTACCGCCGTTCTATACGTTTCCGCGTTATATGATGTGAAAATGACTTCTCGCGTGCTCGTCGCCGTTCCCGTTATACTCGCGCGCGTGTCCTCCATATTATCCCGTATTGACTCGCGCGCGAAACTTTATTAATCGAGTCAGTCACGTTTGTTGTTTGTTGTTCGCGTTTGCGCACAACCTTGTTTTCAAATTGTCAACTCTGGACGGACGGTTAAATTCCGTTTGAACGAGTGAAAAACGTACACATCGAGAACGGGATGCGTGCGAATATATATATATATATATATATAACGAAGTCGAGCGGCATTTAGTAGATTTCTCGATCATTTTCTCCCTCGTTGATTATGCGCGTACATATCGACGAGAAAGTTTTCGAACGTTTCGTTCGAGAAAGCAAAACAAATCGTCTTTGCTCGCGAAAATACAATTTTTAACTCTAAGAACAAATTTATTATAATTATTGTTTCCATTCCATTTGTTACTCGAATTTTTTTTTGTTACAATTTCTGAATATTTTGTTTGCAGATTCATTTTAACGTGCTGCCAATATGTTAATACAGGAACATTGTCAAATACGAAATATCAATAAAATGATTCAATCAAATTATTTTATCAATATATAGATATATATAGTTTGAAACATGTCTCGATACGTATCTTTTTCTTTCGCATTATTGTAATTTGCACTCGTGTAAATCTGGTAAACAAAAATATTTAACGACGTCGTTTATTAATATATTTTTATTCGAAATATCATTTTAGCGAGGAATGCAAATTTACCTTTCTCTCCTTTTCTCTCTATCGAGTAATCGCGATCGAGTAACGATTGTCTCCGGTTTAAAGAGAATTATATTCGATCACAGCATTCCTTTTTTCGTAAAAACTTTTGCACCAAGAAATGGGATTAACGAGCGATTCGATTAGAAAACAACGGCACCCTTCAGATAGGAACAAATAGGGTTCTGTAAATGAAACAGGAGAAATGTTTCTCGTTAAACGATTAACTTGGAGAAGGCAATTGTCTTGGAAACACTAGCGGTGGTAACCGTTTGAATTGCGTTCAATAGAGCAACGTAGACTAAACTTGTACACATTTTACGGTATGTATAGATGGAGCAATGCTTCATTGTCGCGTGAACGAGCTTATTGTGGCCGTGAAGTTTTCATCATCTCAATTGCAGTAATTTTCGTGCAAACATAATCGTTTTACAAAGTCGAATGGAGAAGCAACTTGTCAAAAAAAAAAAAAAAAAAAGAAAATACTTAACTTTTTTTGAAACTCTTTATTCGAGGTAATTTTATTCAAACGAAATAACTGATAATCCCTTCTCTTTGTTCAATCTATGATTATTTCTCGTTTCTAGAAAGAAACTTCTCTCACGCGTAAGCAGTTATTCCAAAGTTTAAACAAGATCGGTGTAAAGTCTGTTCTCCTCTGTTTGTATCTGACCGATCAAAAACGTTTTTACAAGCATTTGAGACGGTTTGTGTGTGCAAAGCCCAGTGCATGTCCTCTCGTGTTTCAACTTGGTCGCAGATGCGGTAAAAAACGTTCGTTTTGGCGGAAGGTGTTGCCACTATTTGTACTTGTCGTCAATAGTTTGCAAAGTTTCGCGTTGGAAATTTCGACCTGAGAGACGTAGGTAAATACGCGAGACGGTCTTTAGTACATCGGTGACCAAATTAGTCAAAGAGAATTCAGTATTGACTTCGGTAATGTTACGTTTGCAGCTTGAAATTCAAAATTCATGCGACGCAACGTTGCAAAAGCTGATTTATTCAAACTTATAACTACAAAAGAATAAAAATCGTAAGATTTTTCGGATGACATCTACGTTTATTTTTTCCTTCGTGAAGTTAGAAAAAGATTCTTCGCAAACTTTGAGCCAGAAATATAATAATATTTTCAACGAATATCATTGAATTATTCTACTCTAAAAATATATGATTCCATCAAAGTTTTCTATTATCAAGTAGTATATTTTTCTTCATAGATTCTCTACTTTACTGAACTCGTTGTTTCAATATTAAAAGCTGATTTATTCTTAAATTACAAATTATAAATTATACTTTTCTAAAAATATTAATTCATCAATGAAGTTTTCAACGTGTTTTCCTTCTTAGATTCTGTACGAACTTTTGTAACGCTAAAGTATATCGAATTAAAAGTATTTTCATTTCTCCATTTCTTTCGCGTTATCCACGTTTCGAATAACAGTAATCGACGATCGTGCCAAGTGACGAGGATAAAAAGAAAAAAATATCTCTACAATGTTATTCTTACCGATTCCACTTTTTCGGTATTCGAAATTGAATGTAATTTCAAAAAATTACACAGTCGTTTTATATCGCGCGTCACTTTGTTTCACACGCTCGAATCCATCGGCCAATTAAGGTTATACGAGTTTTTCTCATGAAACGCGAACAAGTAAATTCAGAATCACGGTTGTCATACGTTGCAACACCTTTGTTAGAACACTCGTCGTTCGATTCGCGTAGAACAGTGTTTCTCAACCTGCGATTTACACTTATACCGAATATAGAAAATTTTGTAACAGAAAAAAAATTCTTCGAATCAAATCCAACTCGTACCTGTTGCAAAAGATATAAGATTTCTCTTCCATAGATATATAATATTTTCCTCTTCATCTCTAAAACCTTAGCATAATTTATCATTTAAGTGCCCGCTGGATCAAATTTCACATCGGTCGGTTCACTATTTGAAATATCTCATATACATCTCTCTTCAACGAGATAATATACGCTTTTTAATATACGCTTTATCTATTTCAAAGAGGTTCGATTTTCATCAATTTTCACAAGATTTTTCAATCTTTCACTCGTTGCATTTTCACTTTAATCAGATAAACTAACCAGTAGAATTACGACTGGATTGGAAAATTTCTGCGGAGAAAAAGGTTGGGAGACACTGGATGATAGTGGAATGGTCGAGCGTGGAAAAGCTGGAGGATACATAGTTGGCGTGTAAAATTTTCCGATCGACGGATCGCGAGGAGGGGCGAGTTGCACGTACCGATGAGGAAAATGGCGCAAGGGGGTGGGTGGATGGAGGAAAGGCGGAGGGATGAACGGCCATGAAATTCTGCTCGCTGTTCATGGGATGTGCAGTAGTGGTGGTCGCGCGTACCGGTCGGCCTGAGTTGTCGGTGTGTTGACCAAGGAGAAGTTGCGCCATTATTTAGCGTTTGAATGCGCGATAAGAGAAATCGCGGCTGTTTCGGACAGACATTGTTTGGCCACGGACAATCCACGTACAAGCGTGGCTACCATCTCTCCCTCTCTCTTTCTCTCTCTGGGCCAGATTTACGCGCGCTGTTCGTTCCCTCTCTCGCGCACACCCCTCCCTCCCTTCTCCACTTCATCATTCACGACTCTCGCGTGCCTTGTACGCGGCGTATACTTACACAAGCCCGCCAATTGCGTTCTCGTTAGCTTTGTGCCTTATGAACGCCCATTCCAATATCCTTTCCCGATACCGTGGACGCGTGGAAACATGCTTTCACTCGCGAAAACTGGCCATTCGCGCGAACCTCTTCTTCCGTACAACCTGTTCTATCATCGTTTCCCATCGTTTCATAATTATTCGGATTTTACTCGCCTTTGTCTCGTTATCTTGTCTCCTGCGTTCGAATCTTAAGTTTTCTCGGATACGTGGCTTCTCGTAAAACGAGATAACTTTTTCATCCATTTAGTAAAGCTGACGATTGTCTTTTTTTTGACACGAAGATTTTTAACGAGAGAGGCATTAACGACGAGTAATTTTGGATTTTTTTTTTTTTTTTTTAGATCGAAATAATCGTAGAAATAATATGTTAACGCGGATGGAAAGAGAGATATCAAAGGTGAAGAATGTATTTCTGTGTGTGGTATTCCTCCCTTACTTAAATAACTGGAGATTCGGGAGGGCTCGTTGTTAGACGAAACACTTGCGATTTCCGGATTAAATTTCTTTCGCCGTCATTACGCTGATAAATTACAATACGGGCAACCGCATTATTAAATCCACTTTTATGCATGTCCATTAAACACGCTCGTTCGTTTGGGCGAGACTCGCCATTAGTTTGATGAAGTATCGCAATTTCCTGATTATAAACCGTTGTTTTTCCATCGTATGAAATTTCCAAGGTGGAACGAATGCTCAACGTCTGCTTTGTGTTGAAAAAGAGAGGGGGATGGAGGGAAGAGAGGGAGGGAAGGAAGGAACCCGACAACGTTCTTACGACACGATACAGTTTTTATTTATGCGCGTTTATAACGGAGCTAGAATTATCTCGCTACACAAAGTAATAATATTATTTGGTTAATAACGTAATTCACACGCGTATCGTACAATTTGAGACACGATTTTCGTGAGAAAATATCGAGGGAATGATATAATAGGTTATAACGGAATAATTTTCGTTCGAAGGAAAAAAGATATACGAGTATTTTTACAGGGCACGCGAAGTCGAACATTTTGGAATTTTTATTCGACGAAACGGACATATCTTTATCGATACACATTTCAAGTTTACTTCGATACGTAATAATAAGGGAATCGTAAATACAGTTTTCCCACTATTCCCGCGCGACTTTTACGAGGCTATAACGTTTTTTACCGATTTTATTACTCTCATCTCCTCTTATCCCTCCCCCCTCCCCCTTACGAATATCGAAACTAATACTGAATTTTCGAATCGGAAAGAAGAATCGACGCGTTGCATGCGTTGAAAAAAACGGAACATTGGCGTGGTTGAGAAACGAATAATTCTTAACTCGAAAATTTAATTACCAATTAAAAGAGGGAGAGAGAGAGAGAGAGAAAAGAACGGGTCATAAAACTAGCGAATTTCGAGCATCCCGTTCCTTGTATAACTCGAACTATTACCTACCTAGCTCGAACGACGAGAAGGAAGGAAAGAAAGTTTTCTTTTTTATTACGAGATCTCTTCTCGTACGAGATCCAACGAAGAGAATCCTATTTTGATCGATCGTAAAAAAAAAAAAAAAAAAAAAAGAAGAAGAAGAAAACGCGACGAAAGCGCAACCCTCGATGCATTTATTACGATTTTGATCGCTTTTCAACTTCCCTTTCCCCCTTCCTCGTAAGCAGCCAGAGCCAAGTAAGCAAGTAAGGGTACGTTTCGAGGCCACGCTCGAAAATTAATGGCCCCGTTAATTAACCTCTTCGGCTAACGGACGTTGTAAACGGATCGCTAATTACGCGGATCATCCATTTCGAAGAAAACCGGATGGTGGATCGAGCGCGGACTCTCGCATTTCCTGGCGCGAATCGATGAGCAGAGGGGGGTGGGGAGGAGTTCGATGAGGGATGGAGAGGGGGGAGAGGGGAGAGGTGGACGCGTCGTAATCCACTCCCCCGGTTGAATATCTTAGGAATGGACGGTCGGCGCAGTGCATTCGAGCTGTCTATTACTCAGCTCCTCCAGCCGGGGGTGCAGAGGCGCGGGACAGTATTGGTACATTATCAGTGGGCATTAATACCGGCGGCCGCCTCGCACTATCGCGTTGCACGCTAAGATAATTACCGGGTGAAATATCGTCCGGTAAAGCAACGTCGCCGGTTACGACCACGTTGGGACCACCTACCTTCCCCCTCCCTCCCTCTCTCTCTCTCTCTCTCTCTCTCTCTCTCTCTCTGTCTGTCTTCGTCGCGACGGAATTTATCCATCCTCCCTTGTCTCTCCTTCCCGTTGTCCCCGTTGTCCAGCTTGTTCCTAAAGCTCGGCCGCTCTCCCTTTCGCCCCTTCCGATCCCGTAGTTCTTCTTCCCGTATTCCACGCTCGTCCATCCATCCTCGATCCTCCTCTCTCGCCGCTCTTTCCTTCCACTAGGTTGGGGGGAGGGGAGGGATTTCGGTCGAGTTTTCCCGGTCTGACGATTTCAATTTGTCGAGCGGAAGGAAGAGGAGCGGAACTCATTCGAACCGCGGAGGGAGGCCACGATTCTCTCTCTCTTTCTCTTTATTTTCCTCTCCTCCTCGTTACTCTCCTCCTTTGTTTTCGTCCCCCTTCGTCGTTCTTGTCTCGAGGTGAGGAGGAGGCCACGGTATCCGTAATCCATCCAAGGAGAGGAGGAGGCGAGGAAGGGAAGGAGAGGAAGGTGGATGAATCGAGGAAGGGAATTTCGTCAGGTTGTTTCGACGTAGTAGTCGGCGGAGGGGGATGCACGCGAGTCGATAGATGGATGCAACAGAGTTGGGAAGAGAGAGAGAGAGAGAGAAAGAGAGGGTAGATCGAGCGTGATACGGAAGGAAGGAGAGCGTCACTCTGTCGGGGCTGATTTACACTTCAACCTACATCCAAACCTATGCGCAAGGCTCCCCAAGTTTCTCAACCGCGCTCGCCCGAGTTGATAACTAACCGAGGGGGTAACAAACTCTTAGCCCCCGGTGATACGGGCATTGGCAAAGGCCAATAGCTCTCGTCGTCGTTTCGTCCTGCCTAGTCGCTTGACCAGATTGCTGTCACACTTGTGTTTTCCGTGTATGATATCGCGTTCTATAAACCTCCATTATTCTCGATCGAATAATTTATTACGATCGAAATTATTATTAATAATTTATATAATTTATTACACACGCGTGTACACGCGAAATTTTCTTTCTTTCCCAGTTTTATTTGTCTCTCGATTCGAGTTCGATCTTTGATTAAATTACGACGAAGAATAGCGAAAGCGATAGCGGACCGAGTTTCCAGTGTGTCCGTTTCTTAATTCGAATAGTTTCATAGCCACGTTAAACGTTCGCGTCGTTCGAGATCTCAAACGGTTTCCTTAGCCGGGCCGTTAACGTTAACGAAAGGGCGAACCTGTTTCGGAAGGCCGGTTGCGCGTCCGGCCGTAACGTGATTTAAGAAGCTGCTTAGTTTTTTATGCGACGAAGACACGCCAACAGGCGAAGAAGGAAAAGGAGGAAGAGGGGGAGGATAACCGAGGTAAATAGAAGGCTATTCCGGTTCAACAATTTAGGATGGAATTTGGACCGAGGGCGAGAAACGTCGGCGAATAAGATAGGAAGTGCATAAATAATAGATTTTTTAATCCGAGTCGGTTGGGGAAACTGGAATTCTACGATTCATCCTCCTCTATACGAATCCTCCTAGAGTAGAGATCGAGAGAATCTACGGGAGGAAGGAATATCATTAAGTATCTTTCTTCCTTTTCTTTTCTTCTCTTTCTTTCTCGTCTTTTTCTCTTTATTACCAGAGACGCCAAAGATTAAGATTTCCGCGTCGTACTTCGTCGAACGTCCATTATAAATGAAAAAAAAATCGACAACGATTATTAAGGAATAGAAAATTATTTGATCAAACGGTAAGAAAGAATAAATTAAATCGTATAGATGCGACTCGTGCCGATGCCTGTGTCCTACTGTATCCACGCGTTTACTATGTCGCTCGGCGTACGAAAGAGGGGGAACAGACTCGAAAACAGAATCGAACAGCGGTCGCGTCCAATGACGCCCGATTCACGCGTAGTAAATATACACGACACGAGTCGTAGCTTTACATACACAAACAACGACGTTCTCGAACGAACGTTTATTATTTACATTATTTCGATGATATCGAAACAAATATAATTCGAATTTCCGTAATAATACGGAAACGAATCGATCGAAAACTTATTACTCGAAAAGGCGAATGCTTTCTCTTGGATGAAAATCGAAAATGCAGGGAATCGAGTCTCCTCCAAATCCTTCCAAACCGAACTTTTCTCTAATATCGGAGAATACGCGGAAGATTTTCTCTTTTTTTTTTTTCTTTCTTTTCGACAAATCAAGCATGTGTTTACACAACGCCTCCCCTCCCCTCCCGAAACTATTCGTTTCAGGGAGGCATAAATGTCGCGAGGAAGATTGGAAACGGCGAGGGAAAAGGAAGGCTATACTATACGTAGCCGGGAGCACAAAGGGAGATGGGCGACTCTTAACGGAAGGAAGGTAGTGGTTTATTGAAACAAACAAGAGTGAATGGAGGGTCGTGAGAGGAGCTCGTAGGAAACGATACTCTACAACCTTTACTCTCTCGAGATTCCTATTCGTTCGAAATCTGTCATCGAGACCCTTCCATCCCCCCTCCAAACTTGTGTCGTTACACAAACGCGCAATTTGGGGAGGGGAAAAATCATGGAAAATTTGGTGAAAACCGATGGTATAAAGATAGCCACGATTCTTCGCTCTCCACTCCTTCTCGAGCCGTTAGAATATAAGAGGGGAGGGAGGAATATTCTTCTCCATTGCGAGAAGCGGCGGGAGTGGGAAACGGAGCGATTGACTTCGATCAAAAATCAATGCCGACTGCCGCCCTGGAAGAATGGTTGGCAAATGGGGCGTCCTGTTCCAACGGGTTATAAGTTAAGTGGTGCGGAATACGGTTTCGTGCAGAACGTTTGTTCCCCTATCCGCGTGTTCGTGCGTGCTCTACCACGTAGCCGCGCGTGCGTGCGTGGGTGGGAGGAGGTAATTTTTGATACACGACCAGCTTGCGTAAGACCAGCTTGCGGCCTATGGAAATCGCTTCGTTCTTTTGAAATTTCGCTTTCGTTAAACGTCGTTAACGTAAGATTCTTCATATTTTTCCTTTTCTTTTCTTTTTAAACAGCCAACCTCTTAGTTACATTTCCCGTAATTCGAAAAAGTGTTCGAACAATAATCGTTCAACCATTTGAAATCATCTCTGAAGCGAATTTCGTAATTAAATCAAATTCGAACGTAAAAAGAAAAAAAGAGCGAAGAAGAAGAAGAAAAGAAAAGAAAAAAAGGGAGGCAGAGAAAAGAAGGGAGAAGGGAAAAAGTGGAGCAGGTTAAAAAAAAAAAAAAAACGAAAAACCGTTTTTCAGCTACGCAAATTAAACCGTATCGCTGTCCTTTTCATCGGCGCAACCTCGTCCGAATGGTTTTCCTCTCTATGAAACACGTGGCAAAATTAAAAGCTACGAAACCGGAGGAAGGGGGAAGAATCGAAAATGGCGAATCGCGCGATTTGATTTCCCTTAACCGCTTCGAACCAAACCTCTCTCTCTCTCTCTCTTTTTTGCGGATTTTTATCAAAGCTCGAAGAGGCGTAACCTCCACCACCACTCCCCTCCTCCCCGCGCGAAATGGTTCAATCAACAGTCGCGTCGAGCACCAACCTCGTAGATCCTTCGATTCCAAAGCGTTCGAGTTGTGTTTTCGTTGTGTTTGACGGTACACGCGCGCAACACGAGCAGAGGCCACCAATCTGTTTCCACTCCACGCCGCTCCACGTATTGGTTTCACTCATGTATATATATATATATATACATCTATCTATCTACGTAGGTTGGCGTGGATCAGCTTGAACGTACGATGGACGGGGCAGATACAACGACGGGCTGCGCAAACTGGCCGTTCCGGAAAGAGGAGAGGAGCCCGCGCTCGCTCTTGTTGGCGGCCGCGCGCGTGCGATCGAATCGCGGCAGGGAGGGGAAATGGAGGGGAGGAGGTGAAACACACACACACACACACACACGGCTCGATACGGTGCACGCTTTGTCGCGGTCAACCCCAAACTCACCCGCAATTCTAATTGTTACACGGATATCGGACGCCTCGGATATACGCCTCGATACGCGCCTCCCCTCGTGGCCGGGAAAGAACGGATTCGAACGGAGGGAGGGCGAGGGAGGGGAAGGGTATCTCGCAATCGCGACGCAATCACCTTGTTTAACCGCCGCTAGAGACTATAAATTTCATCGTTTTCTCCGATCTCTCTCCTCCCCCCCTGAGATTCTCCCCGGATACGGGGAATGAAAACGTTTATTATTTCGTAATGATTTAACGTTCTCCTCTTCGAGCTGGATATCAGGATCTCTCTCTCTCTCTCTCTATCCTTCCTCTATCGTTCTTTCTCTCTGCTCCCTCCTTTCTCGACGGCCGCCACGTTCGAGTCGGGTAAATTAGATTGGGAAGTGTAACGGAACGGAATCAGCAAGCTAGGCTCGAAACCGATTTAAGGGGATGTGAATTGATTAAAACGCGCGATGTACACGATGTATCCTCGCAGGAATCGAACGGTGGGAAATGAATTTTTACCCGACGTATAAGTTTTTACCCGAATATAAGTTGTTCGATTGTCGATACGAATATCGAGATTTTTCTTCTTTTTTTTTTTTTATTTTATTTGTGGAACGGATTGGGTTAGGAGGATCTAGATTTTAAATTACGTGGATGCGACTTGGCGCGAGGACAACAACGAGGAACAGAATTTGCCTTTGATCGAAGAAATTTGCGCTAATTTCGGAGATCTAGGACATATACATTGAGAAACGGTATATACCGCACACAACGTCTTATCGTTGATGAACAGCCATTTCCCACGAAACCACGTTGCAGATTCGCGTTATACGCGATACGTATATCCAATAAGTCCGGATAATTTTCGTTCCAAATTACAATACGTTCTGAAAGAAATTTTCTGAAAAAAATTAGAACAGGCAGGGGAGAGATTCATACGTCGAAAAATTAAGTATTCGAGATGACGACTTTTGTAATCAACTATCTGATTACATACCTGGTGTACATGTTTGATAGGATATTTAAGAGATCCACGAAAAAATTTTCATATCTATCCCTTGGACGAGGAAATTGCGACCAAGCTTCGATATTTCGAAGCGTTTATGCTAGAAAATATATTTAGCTCTATTATACGCGTTTAACGATGATCGATTAATGTTAATGTTGCTTCGTTTGGCACCTGACAGAGGTATATTAGCTAATTGCCATTTCGAACCGTGTCAATAACTCGGTTCCATGATTCTCGTTCCATCGTATGTCTCCAGAGACGAGTATACGCATCTCATTAAATATCATAGGTAGATGAACGAACGATATCTTTTATCGCACGCGTACTTGAATTCGATCGAATCTTTTGGCGATGCTTTAATAATAATTGTAATCTTTTCTATTCGAAACAAAAAAAAAAAAAGAAAAAAAATAAGAAGAAGGAACGATTAATTAACGAAATTAAAATAATTATACGGTGTGTCGTAATTATTTTTTCTACGATTTTCAATGTTAAATATAAATTTGTTTATCGGATCGAAAAGCGCATGTGTCGCATTATTATTTTTTGAATTCGAAATAAAGTTATTGTAACGTTAGTTAATGGCCCGTGCGGATATCGTACAATGTTTACCATAAATGAAATTTTTATAACTTGTTTAAATTCAGAATAAACCGTACAAATGGACATCGTTCCAAAAACATGCATGCATACGAAATATTTATGATTTCCGTGTTCAATTTGTCGAAACGTGAATTCCAAATGCGCAATGATTTCGAGCACGTATTTAAAAGGAGAGAGAGAAAAAAAGAGAGAAAAAAAAAAAAAACAGAAAGGAGAAAAAAAAGAATCATTTTACCAACAACATTATTATTACACGTCGTGTTATCATTCCACGTATCTAAAAAATTGCGTCTCGCTCCAATAACAATAAATATTACGCTTGCGTCACATATTCTTCTGAAAGTTTGTTTCAAATGTGTAACGAATTAATGGATTTTCTATTTATAAAAATCCATTGCTCGAGGCCGCGCGCACATGTGTACGCGCGCGTGTGTGTGTGTGTGTGCGCGCGCGCCCGTCTACGGTATGTTTAATTCCAACGAGAGCATAATAAATTAATCTCTCACTCTTTTCCACCCTTTTTCTTTTTCACCCTTTTCAGGGCGTATTTAATTCATGCATGAGATTTATTTTCATCGCGAGAAGGGATGGATATATCTCACCCTTCCTCGGCTCGGTTGGCTACGACTTATTAAGCGAAGACTATCTCGTCAAAGTTACCGGTTTTATCTAATTTTATATACACGCAGCCGCGGGTGCGTTTCCTGTATCCTCGTATCCCGCAAAGATAGGCGCGCACAGAATTTGTCTACAAAAGCGGATGAATACACGAAAATAAATTCGGGCACTAAACTTAAATTAAACACGTGCAACACATTTTCTTGTATTGTCCCTTGATTAAATTCCGCGATACGAGTGTCGCGGTAAGTAAACATTTGCAAGAGTGGGTTTACCCAATTTCATAAGGGTCGGTTTGGATATTGATAACGGATTTTAAACAAGATAAAAACCCCTTTGAATTTCAATTGTATTTAAAAATCTTGCATTTCCCTTGTATTTCCTTCAAATAAAACGTGGCTTTATTTGTAGCAGTTGGTCTTATTTATGTCAAATTATTTTTAATGAGAAGGACTTAACGAGGGAGGCGCGATCTCTTGCTCCGCGTTTAATTTTGACGAAGCTTAACGCCTCGTTATCGTCAACTAGGCAGACATTTTGCACACGCGACGCTTTGCACAATTCGGCTTTCCCTCGCGCGCGCGCAAAAAAAAAAAAAAAAAAAAAAGGATCGACAAATATTTCCCTCCACTTTTGCGGTTCACCCGACATAGAAAACAATTCCGTAAAAGCTGATTAGCACCCTTTTTTTTTTTTCTTCTTTTTTTCTTCTTTTTCCTTTTTTTCCTCTTTATCTTTCGTGTTCCTTTTCACTGTACTATTTTAATTATCGTCGCTTTAATAACCATCCCTTTTGCAACCGAGTTACCCGACATTCTGCGTTTTAACGAGCTTTCAAATACGAAAAAGAAGGGGAAGAAAAGAAAAATAAAGGAAGAAAAAAAAAAGTGATACAGGGTGTGCAAAAGCGCAGCTAAGTAAAGTGTGACGTAAAACGACACTTTCCTTCTTTTTTTTTTTTTTTCTATACCTCTCCCTTTCAATTTCATTTATAGCGAACAAAAAGCACGCGGAGAGAAAAAAGAAAAAGTAAAAGAAGAAAAAAGAAGCATCGCGCGCGAAAATAAACTTATCGTCTGCCCAACTTATCGTTTCTCCTTCTTTCCTTCCTTCCTTCCTCCCTTCCCTCCATCCTTCCCTTCCCTCCCTTCCTTCCTTTCTTTCTTTCCTTATGTACCTACGTGATCGTACCTGAATGAAATCCTCCTAACATCTGCTTGGACTTGAACATTGAGAATGAATTATGAATCAACGTAGATTCCCTTATTTATGCGGCCGATTCAGGCTTAGTAGCTGGCATTACGCTCCGGCGAACTAATCTAACAACCGTAGTCACGAAACTCGCGTATTCGATCTTCCTCTCTCTCTTCCTCCTCCCCCTTTTATTCGTATTTACCCGTATACCATATTCTTTCGTTCCACGAAGGACAATCTCTCTTTCGAGCAAACTTGCAACACTCCCTCCCCCTCGAAACATTTACAAGTAGCGTACGTAAGCACGGGGAGAGGGGAGGGAAGGAGATGGTGGGCTGCATCCCCCATACGAGGGATGTATATTCGCAAATAAATGGAACGCGATTATACACAGGCACGTAGATGTGTGCGTGTGCGTGTGTGTGTGTGTGTGTTTGAATGCATTATACACGCGGCCAATATTCCCCTCCCCTCCCCTCCCTTCCCCATAGAATGCACGGTCGTGGCGGAGGAACGAGACGAGCGAAACTCCGTACATTCGCGTGGAATATTCTTCCCCCTCTCCTCTCTGTACACGTGTACGTGCACGTGTGCATGCACACCACCAGTACCCGGCACTAGATGATATCGAAACGGCATCGAGATATAACCCACCGCGTACGAATGCATATGTATTGCGTATATTACGTGTATCCTGGAGGAATGCGTTCCCGGATATATACACGTTAAACGCTACCGAGCCGGAGATAATCTTATAATTCCTTCGACGTTTCCCTTCCTTTCCTCCTAGATTCCTATACGAATAAGGATCGAATATGCATTTTCCACCTAGAAACCTATTGACACTCTCATCTGTCTCGTTCAAATTTCTCCTCGCCGCTCTTTCTTTCTTTCTTTCTTTCTTTCTTTCTTTCTTTCTTTCTTTCTTTCTTTCTTTCTTTCTTTCTTTCTTTCTTTCTTTTTTTTTTGTAGAGAAAAAGAGAGGAAATGCTTCTCCGCGATCAAGCCGCTATTTCACCATCAACGATGATGATCCGCGCAACCTGAACTCGCGTATAATACTCGCGGAGGAACGTTTACGAGGCGAAATTCGGAGCAAGACCTCGGCGAAATTTCGGCTGGTGCAGGGCTGCAACGACGAGCATCCACATCCATATTCATGCGGGCCGTGGCGGGTGGCGGGTATGCAAATAACAGTATAGGTTGAAGCCGGTCCTCTGGTTCCGGCTACGAAAGCGAGAGGGGGGAGGGAGGGGGCTGGAAGAGTGGAAGGTTGGTGCGTGGAAGGTGACAGGATTTTTCAAAATGTGGAAACTAATATCGCGACCCTCCCTCTCTCTCCCTCTCCCTCTCTCTCTCTCTCTCTCTCCTTTCTGCGGAGATCTCCTTAGAGCCTTCTCCGTCCACGACTCGAGTCTCACCTCTGGCTTCGCGCCTCGACCATCCACCCGTTCGGCTCAGAAGCTGTATCCTAGCTTCTTTCTTCGCCTTCCTATCCAACCCATGCTACACGCTTTTATGTGTCCTATGTATATATGTGTGTGTGTGTGTGTGCACCCAGGCGCGTATACCAAAGGGATGTATAACGTTGGAGGTGGCTGACAGGTATCTATATAGATACGCCACGATTCACGGTACACCGACTCTCATCGGACCGTCTACCGTCGTCGTGAGAGAGACAGAGAAAGAGAGAGAGAGAGAGAGAGAGAGGTTTCTTTATTAAAGCTCGGCGGAGTGACCAAAATATGAGTTTATATCAGCCTCGACCCTTCTGCCCGCTTTACCCTCCTAATGGCGTTTCCTGATCTTACTTTATCGAGAAAAAAAGACTCATTGCCATCACATCGATATGCGCGAGCTTTGTACTCTATTATTTTTAAGGGTTCGTCCGTTTTCCATCCGAGGAAGAATCGTCAACTTTTGAGAAATAAATTTTTCTTTCTTTTTTTTTTTTTTATCTCGCAGCGCAGCGATGCGTTCTCCTGTCTGAAGGAGTTCTCTTCTTTCTTTTTGCTCGCTCGAAGGGAACGAAGAATATCAATTTGCGCTCTTGGATTGATTTTAATCGTGTAACGAATAATATTGTAAAAAAATTCTCATATCATCTCGTTCACGATTAATCAAATTTGCCAGTTTTAACCCGTTCAATTTAACGAGTTATTCGTCTATTTCGGTAGAATTGTGGAATGCGCAGTTTCTGCACCAATGAAGACGAGGACGCGTATAATTGTTTCATTGATCGAATTCAACGGGGATATAACATTGTCATCATCGAGAAAATTAGTCGAAATATGCGAGAAATATTATTGAATACGGTATCTCACGTTTCTAATCATTTAGGAATTAATCGTGTTGTATGTTGTTTTAACGTTTTTTAAAATTTCAATATTCGGTTTAATTTCGAATTTTCCAAATGTTGCATGGATACGCCGCGATTTAATTATTTGCAATCGTTCCATACGGATGTTAATAATAACGAGATAACGGCGGTAACAAAACGTACGTATTCCGAAAAACAACCATAAATTGTGTACCGTTTGTGAAACGTTTCTTCGTCATATTATCAACAACGTGCATGGATCCCGCAACACATTTCGATAATAAAGCATATTTCTATGGAACTCTAGGGAATTATAGGGAGCGTTATGGTTAAACAACTCGACCGAATGAATGGCGCTCTGGAGACTATCGATTTTTAATCGATTTTTCCACGTTTTTCTAAAAATCTAACGCGGGATGTCCCGCTATAAAATATTCCAGCATTATTCACTCGATACGAATATAAAGTTGACGCATCGTGTAATTTCCAACGGTAGATTATTCTTTGAAATATATTTTAAATATATATATGTATCGACACGTTAGAAAAACACTTTCCACCATACTTTTTTTTTTATTAATTCGCGGAAAATGTAACGCGTTGGGACAAGGTTGCGTTAAAACAAGAATAAAACGGAAATAATGAATTTTGACGTGACGCGTTGCAACGCATGGCAGAGATAAAAGGGAAACGCTGCAATATCATGTAATTTTCAAGAACAGACGAAGCACAGTTCAGTTAATTCTGATTTTAATTAAATTATAATATAAATAACAAAAGAAAAAAGAGAGAGAGAGAGAGAGATTCGTACATTCTTCTATTTTACGAGTTTATCAGTTTGCGAGAATATATTTCGTCTTTTATCTCTTCTCTAAACTCTAATTTTAAAACAAAATAATATCGAATAATTTCGAAATAAATAATCCTATTCGAAAACTTAACGAGAAAGCAAGAAATTTTAATTCAAAATTTATTTCCGATCCTTTTTCCGAAAATTTCACGAGTCAGAAATAATTAATAGCATCGATAAATTATTTTACAAGAAGAAATTTATTTTAATTGTAAATTATAATTTACCATATCATTTAACGTGAAAATTCGAGAATTAAAATTCGGGATCGATGGAAATTCGCTTTTTTATTCGTTGTTATTGTTAAGGAGTGAAACTTTTAATAAGAATAAGATGAAAAAAACCGATGTTTAGAACCGATGAAATATTTTACTATACGAAAATACTTTCGGATAGATAATAAATTGTACTTCCTTTACAATTCCGAGAGACGTCAATTATACGTTTTAAAACTTCATACATTTCGTACGTTGTCGCGAATGAACGTCCATCGATAAACATACAAACGACAGGGTTGGAAAGTGACCAAATTAATCGATAAATTAAATCTTAAATCCCAAATTCAATCGCACGTTCGTGACGCGAATCGCGAAAATTCTTCTCGCGAAACTTATGGGCAACGAGAAAATTCAGTCCAAATTATTAATCCACGAATAAGATCGTGAATTCTTGGCTTGCTTATACACGTGTACAACACTAATTCTAAATCTTACATCCTCGGTTTTTTTTCTTCTCCGCTCTCTTATATTCTCGAGTAAATTACTTGGCCGATTGTTAATTTTATTCCGCCCCTCGATACATGATTGATTACATCGGGTATCGATTTTATCGAATTCTTTCGAAATTTAAACAAAAAAGGAAAACTTACCGAGTTGGAAACTTTTGATTAATCGAGGTTCAAATTTTTTAAAGTGCTCGTCGCTGTAGAGATCTACTATAAAAATCAAACAGAACTCGATAACATTGAACCACGATCCATTACTTTGGGGGTAGGAAAAAAGGGATTCTCAGGTGAATAAATCGGATAAATAAAAATTCGAGACAAATTCGAGATTATCTCCAAGAGGGGGTTGTTGAATTAGCAACGTTCGACGGTGGAGGGAAGGAAATTGACCGCGAACCGGAGGGAAACGGAGGGAATAACGGAGTGAAAAAAAATTTGCGAACCACCATTCTCGGGAGGAACCACAGAAAACCTAGAAGTTCACGCGAATAGGTCAGTCCTTAATATCCTGCCTCTTTCCCCCGGCTTCCGCAACTTTGACTGCAGACACTCACGAACTCATTCACAAACGTACACACACAGAGTCGGCCAACCCCCGCTTTCTGTCTTTCTTCTTCTTCCTCTTCGCCCCCTTCCTTCACCATTCCCTCTCCAGATTCTCAACCTCCTTCTTTTCGCTGGTTTTTTAGACCAGTTGTCCGAGTTGCGAGCATTCTACGTTCAAGGCTCTTCCTGGGCGATAGATGGAGCTGGGGGAGGGGAAGGGAGGGGAGGCGTAACGTCCAACAAGAGTCTTTTCAAATCCCTCGGCATTTAAATATTCGTACCAATTCCACCCCCCTCCTCCTCCGCGGAGCTTGGAGCTAGCTCTCGGCCCCTCGAGCTAGCCTCGGTCGACCAACGAACCGACACGAATCGCGGTTGTATTCAAAGAGCTCTCGCTCGTCCTCTCTCTCTCTCTCTCTCTCTCTTTCTCTCTTCCTCCTTCCATCTCGTCTCCAGCAGCGTGGACGTACACAGCTTCAGTCACCCTGCCACAGCTTTCCCTCTGTCCCTTTGTTAGCCGCTCGATCTACCGTACCGCACCAGTCCTGCTGCCCCCCTCCCTCTCTCTCTCTCTCTCTCTCTCTCTCTCTCTCTCTCTCTTGGTTGAGGTGTGCGTTATTGGCGAAGCAGGGGAAAGGCAGTTTCATAGAAAGGATGGTGGTGGTGGTGGTGCTGCTGCTGCTACTGCCGCTGCCGCCGTTTCTGGGGCTGCATCGTTTTACGTGTTGCGTCCGATCGTGAATACCGTCCGACCCGGCGTCGCTGCCTTTATCCGTTTCTCCGTGGCCGGTGCGCTCTCATTCCGCATCTCCCTTTCGAGGCTCCGCTCTTTGTCCGAGCCAAGCACCGCGCCACCACTGACATCCGCCAACAGGGATGCGGACCGCCACGCTACCCTACTCTCCTCTGCCTTCTGCTTCTTTCTCCTCGCGCGGCACGCACACGAGAGAGAGAGAGAGAGAGAGAGAGAGAGAGAGAGAGAGCAGGCCTGCCCCACCATCGCGCCCACCTTCGCTTCGGTTTCGATGCGCTAATGAAAAAAGTTGCCAATTGAACATCGCGTCCCTGCCCGGTAGTCGGCGAGTGCCACACACCCAGCCTCGGCCAGCTTTCTCTCCGCTCCTCCCCTGTCCTCCTCCTCCTCCTCCTCCTCCTCCTCTTTTTTTTTTCCATACCATCCCGGTGCACGGATCCGTAATTACGGATTGAAAGTATGTATATATCGAACGGATCATCCGTTTATTACGTCCGTTTCCTTTTGCCAATGGAGGGACCATCCCGTGTATCACTCTTTCACCGATCTCCTCGATACTACTTTCCTCTCTAAACATCTTCTCTTTCAATTCCAAGCAGTAGTGGCTTTTTAACGCGTCTAAACTCTCCTCTTCCTTTTCCTTTTTTGTTTTTAAATAAAAATAATCATTCGCCTCTGAATTTTGCCTCTTAAACGCGATTTCAAATTTTTCATAGATTTCGTACTCGAGGAAGAAGAGATCAATCCTCGGGGACAAAGAACCGCGGCATCGATAAACGGGGTAGGGGGAGGGACTGCGGGACTGGATTGGACGACGTTATTCATGGAAACGATACTGATTACCAAGTTCCGGGAAGGCAACAAATCGGTGCCGATACATCGAGCGGAATTAGTGAACTGTTCCTGATTGCATCTGCCAGTTACGTACGGAAACCAGGGGAGGATCCATCCCCTCTCCCTCTATCTCCCTCTCTCACTCCAACCATCGGCACGATTCATACCCGGTATGAATACGTTAACACCGGATAGACACGAGACTCTCTCTCTCTCTCTCTCTCTCTCTCTCTCTCTGGAGATGCTGTGTGTGTATGGCGACGAGCGGGATGGTTTTCCAGGTCGTAGGATATCCGGTAAACTGAGCCGAATTGGAAGTAGCTCGAGGAGCCTTGGAAACCTATTCGACTCGCTAGACTGAAAGCTAGAGAGGAGCCAAGTAGGGAGAAGGGCGGACACATATCATTGTGCCGTCGAGTGGCTTGAATATTTTAGTCGGACAACAAGTGGAGAGACCTGGACCCAGCGTCGACGCGCTTCCTCCACTTCGAGGCCTCCTCTCTTTCTCTCTTTCTCCTTCTCTTAAGGTAAGGTCGACGCGGTGGACGACCCAGGCTATCGACCCTCCTATTCTTACTTTCTCTCCTCTCCGTTTTTATTCTCTCTCCTCTCTAACCCACCAACGAGTCAGGAATATAAGATAGCGGAACGAGTGAGAGAGAGAGAGAGAGAGAGAGAGAGAGAGGAAGCGGGAGGAAGGGTTTCAGAAGCGAAACCGGACACGGGGTGGAAGAGGGGGGTATGGAGAAAGAGACAGACGTTTGCTTGAAAAACCTAGGAGAGTGGAAGAGTGTGTGCGTCACGAGGGCACACTTTTCTAACCTAATGAGCAAAGTACTCTTCCACCCTATACCGCTATTCCTAATTTTTTTTTTTTACCTTTGTCCATTTTCCGTTTTCTTTCTCCCGGCTTTTCCTCCCTTTTTACTTTTACTTTTAATTATTTTTAATTACTCGCTCGTTACTTCGCCGCCGCGACTGCCAATCCCCTTCCTCCCTCAACTTTGTCGTCGTTGTTGTTGTTGTTTTTAAGCGTTTTCCGAACACTTAAGTCGAGTCCACCATTTTTCCCGCCCCTCTGCGAGCTATTAAGTTCGATGCATGTAAAGTATGAAAGCTTCATTGCCCTTCGAACGAAGTTCTTGGACTCTCTACGTTCCGCTCATTTAATATTTATAAATTACACGATAGAGAAGGAATCGCCCCTTCTCGACGCGATTCTCGATCGGCGCTCCGTGATTGAGGATGCAGTTTAAAAAAAAAAAAAAAAGAAGAAAGAAGAACATTTCCGTAGATACGATTTAACTCGGTTGGTTGTTCGGGGTCACGTGAACGGAAAAGCAAATTAAGAAAAGAAAAAAAAAGAAAGAGGACGGAGAAGAGAAAAGAAAAGGGAGAAAAATAACGAAGGTAAAAAGCTTCGAGACAAGAATCGCGCGTAACATTGATTTCGACCGGGTTCGACTTCTGGCAAACAAGATATCGAGCTTCAAAGCGGGACTCGTACGTGGGCTGTTTTTGGATGTCCCTCAGTCCTATCTTCTTCCCTCTATCTGCACGGAGGCCAAGGAGTAGCCGGGGAGATCCTTAGCAGGGTTTACAAAGAGAATTCACGATGCGGCCTCTTACCGGATCTTTCCGTCCTCCTTTTTTCCCTTTTACCGCCGCATCTCCCCCTCTCTCTCTCTCTCTCTCTCTCTCTCTCTCTCTCTTCCTCTCTCTTTCTCCCTCGCCGCTCCACCTGCTAAAGCCCTCTACGCCTCTTCTCCCCGAGTCGCTCGATATTTCAGACTCTAAGCATAATTTCAGCCCCCGGTGGACTATACGCGTGCCGAGGGATTCTTCCGTGGTGACGGAGAGTAGCTGCCTCATTGAAATTTCATACTCGTTGACCTACTACCTACGTAAACCCTACCTCAGACATGCTTGGCCAGTTCAACCCCGCCGTCAAACATCCTGAAAACTTCCTACCGGAAGAGTCGACCCATTACACATCTTCCCTCTTCTCCCCCCTCTACCCTCCGTGTCCCGCAAACTGTTTCCCTTCCCTAACTTTGGAAAACCGTTTACACGAAAAACTTGTGCTACTGCACTTTTTACACGAGTTTACAGCGAGCATTTCGATCGATTAACTCGATTAAATTGGATTAAATTGGCGTGTAAATTAGCACGCAAATTGTAGCGATCATTGTAGCCAAGGGGTAAGAGGGTAAGTCAAAGAGGAATCGAGTTCTATTCTCCGAATGGAGAAATATCTTCGATAAAAATTGACGAATACGGACACGAATGCGTCCGTAGAACGCACGCAAAGCGAATGCATCTTCACTTATCAACCTATCCCACCCCGGTAGGATAGGTAAAACGATAAATTTGGAAGCCTATGCGGGACAATTACGAATGCGGCATGCATGGGTACGTTAAAGGCGGTCATAACTATGCCACCGCTTCGTTGGACCGAATTCTCTTTGACTGTTTGCCGAGGAACCTGTCTGTGGTGGTCGTGGCTGAGGAGAAGATTGGTCGAAACGAGACAGAACACGGGGGAGCGACAGAGAAGAAATAGAATAGAGAGAGAGAGAGAGAGAGAGTCGAAGAAAATGGCCAGGGTGAGGCTAAGTTTACGGGGTCAGTTTGTCGAGAGAGACGACCACCGTGGAGGATAGAGAGAGAGAGAGAGAGAGAGAGATAGAGGCGAAGAGGAAAGGATGGCGGCGGTGATGTAGGGAGCCGGGAGGTAAGAGAGGTAAGATTTAAACCCTGACAACGTCTCAAGTCCGAGTGCAGAACCGCTCGTTCGGCCGCTGGTGACCGACTACTATTACTACCATAACCCGGGACCGGGATCTGGGATGGAATCCCCGGACGTTCAGACCGGAGGCAAAGGACTCCGGGTCTCCTGGATTTTAAGTGCCTACCGCCGAACCAGCGAGGCGCATTATTCCCCGACTTCCTTGAATCATTTCACGGAATATCACCCTCTACGACTACCTTCTATTGCCTCTCAACGCGATGTGACGCCCCTATATGGGCGCAATTCTGTGAATGTTACGAGAAAAATGGTATTACCGTTCGTTACCCGTTTCGCGGTGAGCGGATATCAATTGTTTAAACCGTGGACTTTTGTTCAAAATAAATACGCAAATGAAACGTTTCGATCGAATCTTATTAAAATTGGAAAAAATTTTGAATCGGTATAACTTCGAGGATAGTAACTTCCGGTCGATGAGTCCAAGATCGTTAAAAGCACGATATCTTGATCTTTGAAACGCTTTTCGAATTATCCCGATATCATTTCCGGTTTTCGAGATATCATCGCGTAAAGAAAAGAATATTTTTTTTAAATACTTATCTTAAATCCAATTAAATTCTATTACTTAACTAGAAAAACTTTGAACCGCTACAATTCCGAAGATAGTAACTTCCGGTCAACGAGTAAACGATCGTTAGAAACGCGGGACTTTCCTCTTTAAAACGCTTTTTGAATTATCCCGATACGACTTCCGGTTCCCCGGATATTATCGTTTAAAGAAAATAGTATTTCAAATATTTACCTTAAGGCCGATTATATCTTATTAAAATTACGAAAACTTTCAACCGCTATAACTTCGAAGATGATAATTTTCGATCGACGAGTAAACGATCGTTAGAAACGCGGGACCTTCCTCTTTAAAACGCTTTTTGAATTATCCCGATACGATTTCCGGTTGCCGAGATATCGTCGTGCAAAGAAAAAGATAATTTTTAATTATTTTCTTTTTCCTTGTCGCTTTCTCGGATCTCTCGTTTCACCTATTCCAAGTCCCAGACAAGCGACAGACGCGATTCCTAGAAACAGTACGCACTTCTAGGAAACGATGTAGGTCGCTGGATCGCGAGTCCATTCGTAATTTTCGTAACGTCTCAAATATATGAAAAGTTTGAGTGCTTATATCTCGGCAACCGATCGAGATATCGGGATAAAACAAATTGGAATCTCAATGGCATGGTTTCCTCCATCTTTCGACTATACTTTGATACGAAATTTTCAATTTAATTCTCACGATTTTTAACTTCGAAAGATCAAAGTTTTGTTTTTAACTTTGTTTGTAACTTTCTATTTATATAATTTATTTAATTTCGCGCTTGATAATCTATTATAAGTAAGAATATTTTATCATTAATCGTAGAGTATTCATACTTAAATAGAGCATCGCGGATCTAGGATTGTGATCTATAAATTTCAACTTTTGCCCGAAACTCTAGACTGTAGATTCAGTTTGTAAACCGGGGCACGGAGTCTGAAACCACTGAGAGTAGGAGAGAAGCTCTAAGAGCCGGTTAGAGGGTGAAGACGGAGGATAGTTCTTGTGTACAAGAAGAAGTGATAATCTTAAGGGGTAATAAATCAAGTGACCGCACATTCGCAACATTCTCGACTATATAGATCTTTCTAGACACCTCTAAACAATCCTGTATCCACGGATCGATCTTTCTGTAAAATATCGATTACGTTGATTACCACCTTATAATTTATGCAACTATTTTGCGATTGTTCTGGTTTTAATTTTTTCTCTACATTTTTCTGTTAAGCACGATCACACTATATATATAGAAATAAACGTAACAAACAGTTACGATTATTTGTTGGCGAGAATCACAATACACGAAACAATATAATATTTATTGATGGGAATAATTCATACTTTTGGAATCGAGTAAACGAAGAACGACGCGAAGCGAACGAGAAATCATTCGTTTCAAAATTGAAAATGGACCATTGTGTAGAGAGTTTCGTTTCTATTATGATTAATTTCAAATAATTGAGCACAATGCGGATAGAAATAAACGTTTAGGGATATCTCGATAGGAAATTTTTTTTTAAAAATTTTAACAAAAAATAATGGGGAAAAGTACGAACGAATAAATAAAATAAAGTATGCCAGATTTGTATCGATCGTTTGTAACGCGTTTTAGATATAAATATATCGAAAGACAATCAATTCGTTAACGCCATTTATTAAACAAACGCGTATAAAGCAACGATTTCTCTAGTATGCGTGAGCATTAATATGAATACAATTATACTACATCGAATATTCCACATTATACATTATATTAAATATTCCTCTGTAAATATTTTCCATTTAATTAAATTAATTTCGAATATGATAATAATACCGCCTCGATCGAAATACATATATCATTTATTTAATTATATCAAAAACGTATAGTTTAAAATATCAAATATAATTTATTTTATCTCGCGTAAATATAACAAATTATGTAAACACCCGATCCGCATTTATTTTATTAATATAAAATCAATGAAAATGAATAATTGAAAATGCAAAATTGTTGAAGTTCTTCTTTCTTTCTAAATGTACACGCGTGTAAGATATACGATATATTTCGTAATAGTCATCGTACGAGATCGATATTGTTATTTCAACGGAATACACAATAAAATATATATATATATATGTGTGTGTGTGTGTGTGTGTACAATACATAAATAGCAGTATTCGACCAATAGTATGTGAAATACTGGAATGCTTTGAGATAGCCAATAAGAGGGTAAGTAAGTACGCAGCCAGTGAAAGCTCTGTAAGTAATAATTCTCTTCCACCCTCGAAACTCGATATCCGGTGGGGTAAGCTATTTCGTCGGATTTTGCTTTGATCCTTCGTCCACTTTAGGGTTTTGGTTCTCATACAAGGGCTGACATGTGCGCCGGCAAACGAAGAAAACCGAGGCCATCGAATCCGAAGGGAAATTATAGGAAATTTGGGAAAGGCGAATACGCGTAACACGAGTAATATCGAATCGTATTCGAAGCAATCGAATTAATAGAACGATCGTATCCCCGGGTTTCTTTATTTCGAATCGCGCGAAACAACATCGAGCAAAAGTTTCTTCTTTCGCAAATCTAAGCCTAAAACTTATTATATGTTATATTATATGCGCGATATCGTAACACATAACGTAACAATCGAGTTGGAGATGGAAGAGAGAAAAAAGAAGAAGAAGAAGAAGAAGAAGAAAAATAATAATAATCCCGAAACGATCCACGGCTAGGATAATGACGGACAAAATAGCTCAATTAAAACGATGAAACACGTATATATGTATATATATATTCGTGGCAGAATTGAAAAAGTCCAAGTCCAATTCTGTATCGGCGCAATTAAAAAACTTCCGATCGGCGAAACTATCGAGCGCGCTGCTCATCAATTGCGCGCCGCGATCGCCGTGAAAGACGGGAAGGAAGAACAACTCTTTCCATTCCCTCCCTTTGAAGAGCGGAACGGGAGCAAAGGAAAAGGGAGGGAAGGGGCGCAGGGGAGGTAAAAAAAGAAAAGAAAAGAAAAGAAAAAAAGAAGAAGAAAAAAAAAGGAGAATAACACAGGAGGAAACAGCGAAAGCTTGAATTATTATGTCCGGACATTGCAATTGAACCGAAGTCGTATCCCTCCATCTCTGCGCCTAACCGATAACAACGCGAAAGTTGTTCGTACTTTTACGGATAAAGATCTTGGGCAAAAGTACGGTCGTTTGCAAACTAATCGAGCCGTCGCTTTCTCTACAGGGTGTCGAAACTTTCAGGGGTTGTCAACTTTTCCGACCGCCCCCTCCCTCTTTCTTTCTTTCTTTCTTCCATTCACCGCTCGAGGTTCCCGATCCGCGCCCCCTCCCCTCTCGTCCAGAGCTCTCGTCACACGCGACGGCGAGGTAAAGCGGCCTCGATCTTTCTCTCTCTTTCTTCCTTCCTTTTTTTTTCTTTCTTTCTTTCTCTCCAAGCGATACCA
The DNA here is from genome assembly GCF_014066325.1 of Apis laboriosa. Lineage (NCBI taxonomy): Eukaryota > Metazoa > Arthropoda > Insecta > Hymenoptera > Apidae > Apis > Apis laboriosa. The sequence goes on from NW_025223180.1 coordinate 1,029,546, forward strand.
AAGAAGACTCGAAGAGTCTTCTTTACGTCTGCCAAGAAATAGCAGCTGGTATTCGGTGCGATTTTAAGGAGGACATTTGAAAAGCGTTTTTCGCGTTGCTACAGTGTTATTTCTGGAACGCGGTAGGGGTCGATGGGAGAGTAAAAATATTATTCCATCGTCGTACATGCATAAATTTCGCCGCTGTCGCCGGGAGTGGTTCGACGTGGAGGATAGAAAAAAAAAAAAAAAAAAAAAAAAGGAAAAAAAAAGGAAAAAAAGGGGAAAAAGAAGGAGGAAGGGAGGGAAAAAAACGTTGCAAATTCGAAAAAGTGGCTGAAAAATGAGATCGAGTATAATATATATATATATAAAACTGTGCGTCGTTAGAAACATTGTTTGCAGAACGATGTGAAAGAGCGGAGAGTCTTAAATTCTTTTCGAGTATCGCGAAACAGGGATCCGTTCTATCATCACCCCTCTAATTTCACGAGTGGAACTTATTAATTAACGTTTCTCCGACCGATTGAAAATTTCTGTAACAGTTGAGAATACTCCCGGGAACACTCTTTGGCCCGTGTTTGCCAAAATCGTGTTCCAACTTGTTCAAAGTTGAAAATTTTTCCTTTATTTGTAGAGACTCGACGAATCACTTGCCGCGACATACTTAGAGACGACATCTATAATACAAGAAGAAAGACGGAGCTCGATCGAAATTGCAAAAGAGAAGGGGGAGGAAAAGAAACACTTTGAGAATTTTTAGCAAGAACACGTTATTTCGAGAACAGAAATTTTTTTCCCCCCGTATTTTAATAACGCGATATAACTTTAATCTTTTTCACAGGTTAGACACAGAATACTTTGTCATACTCTCGGATTTATCTCGGATTTATTAGTAGATAAATGATTCCATCGGACCTTAATTGGAAATCAGTTACGCGGCAAGGGGATTCGCATGGAAATCAAATGTTTGCCTCCCGCTACCGATTAGATTCTGCGTGCAATAAGCTCCCACACTCACTGTACACTGTTGTGCCGTACACGTGAAATCTTCAATCAGCTTTTGATAAGAAGATTATCGAATTATATTTTTAACCCTCTGCATTTATAAAACATTTAAAATCAAAACATTATTCTAAATTCATAATAAATTGTAATTCGAAAGTATATATATTTTTATCAACTTATCGACTTTTTTCGGATTTATTGTATCCGAAAAAAATTTATTGATTTGATATTAAGATAATAATTTATATTATATACAAATAGTTTAATTATTTTTTAATTTTGATTTTCAACCGATTACTGAGGAAATCGAATTTTCTTCGAAATTTTCGATCGACATGTATCCATGTGTTTTTAACAATCTCTTTCGCGAAGAAATTTCGCGTTGATTGTTACTGCCTCGTCAACTAGCCAATAAACGAACATCGACAAAGATTGGAAAGCAAAGGCGAGGCGAGTGGGACGGGAAATGGCAACGAAACGGACATCAAAGGATGAAGTTTGAAGTCGGAAACGGAGACGACCGTTGCATTTTCGGCGACAGTTCGTACGCGAGTGCAGAGAGAGACAAGGATAATTCTCCTCGATCGGCTCGAGAAACTTTCACGACGACGCAGTTGTCGCAGGCTGAATCCGATCGAGCGTTAACGACTCAACAACGACCAACCTATCCACTGTGTCCACACCGATCATAGCCCGCGCGAAAGAAATTCCTTCGCTTCTCAGTTTTAACTCTTAGATTCGTTGAAAAGGAAACACCCTTTCTTACTAATTTCTTTCTTTTAACAACGTAACGCATAAGAAAAAAAAATGGAAAAGAAATCGTAGCAACTCACTGAAAAATGAATATCCCTCCAACTTCCCCTCTCGATCCTTTTTATTACGCGAAATCAGCTTCTCCACGTTCCCATTTAGCACACACATATAACGCATATAAATATTCACAACGCTCCCTCCTACGTGCGTGTTTATTCGCGGGGAAACTCGGTCGTATGCGTCTGGCAACGGTCTTCGTATGGGATACGACTCCCCCGGGGGTGGCTATATTAAAATTCCTGAAACTTTTTAATCTTTCCGCCGTAGTTAAATATTAATAACGAAATCTCGCAACGCGTTTCCTCCTCGCTGTCGAGGGACGCGTCCGACATCTCCTCGTTACGCTTTCCCCCAAATCTCCTATCGACTCGTTCCTTCCTTCGTTCGTTTATTCTCCTCGTTGCACGTGTGATTCCACGAAATTTTACACGAGTAAAGAAAGAAGATTAAACGCGAGGAGGAGAAAGGACGATTGATAAGATTATTCCACGAGGCGAGGACGGAGGAGGGGAGGGGATAATATTGGAGAGGGAGAATAATATTCTGACATCCGTGTGCGAAGGGTGGAAAAGCGAGGGGAAAAGCGAGCTTACTTAGCCGCCATTTAAACCCGAAAGCGTGCTTTGCTTCTCCCCCCCCCCCCCCCCCCCAGCTGAGATCAAGCTGCGATATTAACGGCCTAACCGTTGTACCGGATCGCCCAAAATACACGGACCGTGCAGCAAGTATCGAGTTCTCAGGGGCAGGAGCTAGAGTTCTGTTCGCTGTTTCTATACCTGTTCGATATAACGGATGTGTGTATGTGTTAATTGAAACGCGGTTTAACTGCGCATACTGTTCTACTATTGCACGGTTAGCATTGCCTTTCGTATACGTGATACTTTTTCTAACGTTTAATCAACGAGGGAGAGAGAGAGAGAGAGAGAAGTTTTTAAGGTATTTTAAAATTGTGTATTTGATAATTTTATAAATAAATTCGAAAAATCGCGCAAACTATCTAATCGATTTTTCGAATTTTTCGAGAGTTTAATTTTCGTAGTTTTATCCGTAGTTTTATTTTCGTAAAGATATAATAAGGGAGAGAACTCTTCTCGCTTATTTTATTCTTTTCCAAAATTTTTCTCTAATTCCCCTCGTTGTTATTAATTTTCTCCAGTCACGTCCCCACGTTATATCGCGTACACGCACGTGCATACGCGTGGAGGGAAAAATCTGAAAAAAAGCCCTCCCCAGAAGCTTAAAAACTCAAATGTCATTGTCTGCATTGTGACAATATGCGAGAGAGGAGTACGCAACTACGAAGTTTGAAACGCAGAAGTTTTAGAAATGCGGGTATTGGTGAGGTTAACAAACGATTCAACTTCGCGCGTACGTATACGTGTGGATACGAGAATTCTTCCAAATAATTAGAGAATTTTTACCTTGTGAAAAGCACTCGTGTCCCTCCACCAACTATTCTTATTCCCTTGTCGATCAAATCAACCCGATAATAAACAACACTTGCCTCGTCAATAACTCGAAACAATTTTTTTTTAACAAATTCTCGCTCGTCCACAATTTTAATCGCATCCCAAAACTGCTCCCAAATTAAATCATTTCGACTAACGAGCCTTAGAATCGATCGAGAAACGTGCGTGCAATTCGAATAGAAAGTGTTGGCCACGCGTGGAGAAGAAAAGGTCCTTGGTCTGCGGCGAGGAAGAAGCGGCAGGAGTGGATGGAAGGAGGGCAAGGCAGGCAGGCAGGCGGTGGACAAGGGGGAGAGGGGTTGGAAGCACGGCTCGGCGCTAGAGGGGGCATGGGGGCGGCGCGGGAAAACAAAATAAAAGAGGGAAACCGCTGGCAATTTTTCACTAGCTTTTTAAAGCGCGGCTTAGGTACTCGTGGAGAGAGTTTGAATCGATTTTTCCGGAGGGCCCCATTTTTCTCCCGTCTCCTTGTGCGCCAACCGACACGAGCACTACCTACCTACCTACCTACCTACCTACCTACCTAACCATCACCTCTGCTCCCAGCTGTTTCGCCGGCGGAACAGCGGAAATGTCACCTCCAAGTTCGGATTTCAGATCGAAGTCCACGATCTCACGGAACTTGCCCCTCACGGATTTTCCTGTCAAACGAACGCTTGCCGGGGATACGCGAGGATTTCGGAGATTAAGAGCGGGGGACCACCAAATGTCAGAGTTTAAACGAGCGCTACTATTTTATTTTCTCTCTCTCTCTCTCTCTCTTCTTCTCTTCCTTTCTTTTTTTTTCCATTTTTTTTTTGCAACTATTCTCTCTCTCTCTCTCTCTCTCTCTTTTTCTCTCTCCTTTTCGACGGTGTAGTGCCTATTTGTATGAAAAATACCATTCCACGATCGAACACGCGTACCCGCCCCCTGGAGGTACGGGTGCATTATTCGAGATTAGTTTTTTTTTTTTTTTTTTTTCTAGTTTTTTTAATTCTCTTAAAGCTTTCCGCTGTTTTTTGTTACTTCACCTTTTTTTTTTTTGTCGGTTTTCGTCCGTTCTATCGGATTCGTATACGTATATATACGATTATTTCGAACATTTTCGAGCTCCCCTTTCGAGAATAGTGCTGGAAATGTTCAATTCGTTTTTATGAACGGTTAAAATGTAATTCAATGTTTCGAAAGTGTATCGTCAAGGGTTTTCGCGTTATTTTCAACGTGTCAATGGATTCATCGTGACCACTGTGACCATTTTACCGAATTTTAATCGAATAATAATATCGACTGATCCTCCCCTCCCCGATCCTTTTGCCGAGGCGCCCGAATCGGACGCGTATTCCTTTTTATCCGAAAAACCGACGCCGCTTAATTTATAATTATACACCGTTTCCCATTGAAACGCGTATAAACAAAGATACGCAAATGCGTTAATTTATATACGTGTATGCTAGGCCAGATTCGACAAACGCGGGAACGAATGGTTCTCGCGATTCGATGAACACTTTTTTTTTTTTTTTTTTTACACTCGATCGATACGCGGCTGTCATTTCGATGTTAAAATATCAGCGAAACGGTTAATATCATTTACGGCAACGGCAACGGCATCCCCGCCGTTGAATATAATATTTCATGCGGGCGTAATAACAAAACACGCATTTCGGCAAATGTGATTTTACGATTGGAAGCGCGATGAATATTTAAACAGCCACGTGGACTCGAGTGAAGAAAAAAATNTTTTATCTCTTTTTTTTTTTCAGAGCGATCGAACGTTAAAAACCGAAAATTTTTGCCATCTACGATCCCCATCTACGAACCGCAAATGCGATTTGGGCCATTTTGCTCTCGTTAAATACCGATGACATTGAACTATGGAATTTTATCGTTATTTTGAAATTTAATGGAAATATATATATATATATTTTTGCTCTTTTTTGTCGCGACAATTCGTAAGATCCAAGAGACAAAATGTTTAATTTAAAAAAAAAACAAACCTGTGGATAAAATTATATTTTATATATATTACTACTTTCTACTTAATATTTAATAAAAATCGATTGGGCGAATGAAAATGATCCTCCGTTACTTTCTTTCAAACGACTCTAAAATGCGTCTTTAGAAATAAGTCTTGCTAAGATCTTTAACAATTAGTAGCATTTTTCTCTTTTTTAACCGATAATGAATCGATGAATCGGTCATTAATTGAATAATAGACGTCTAGTTGAAACGTCTACAACAATTTTCAATAAGACGCATTGGTAATTGATGATAATTGTTAAATTCGATCGAAATGAAATTGAATTGCGTTTTTCTCTTTTTTTTTTTTGCAGCACGTTATTGATTAACATTGCACGCGCGAAAGATGAGTGTTATATCGTAATATCGTTATATTATCACTCGTACGCGACGAGGAGGAAGGTAAGTCGGCTTTAATGAGCGAGATTAAGAGGACTTACGAGATTTCGCCGAAAGGAGCGAAGGCTTCCCTCAAGGTCTGCGTTTCGATCTCCGGGCTCAGATCTCCTACGAATATGTGGTAGTGTTCTGGAAAAGATATAAATCGTTAGATAAAACAGAATAACGGAGAAATGGATGATGGGAAGTAGAAACAATCGATTCGTTTCGTAGAGAAAAAAAAAAAAAAGAAAAGAAGAAAAAAAAAATAAAAAATAAAAAATCTATTCTTTGCTTCAATTTCAATCCTCAACATTGGCGTGTAAAGTTTTTTTTTTTTGCAAACATCTATCACTGATTTCATCATCAACACCCGTTTCCGTATACAACATATCTTTTATCTTCGTCCCGTGTTCCCGATAAAACGTATAAAATTGCATAAATTTGTAGGCTGATAAAAGGCTACAGCGATACCCCGAATTAATTCACGCTCGAAATATTCGGACGCGTTCCCTGGTATAACCTGAAAATTAGGAAATCAGAGAAGTATTGTTTAGTCTTTAAATATTCGGCTCCACGGTCTTTGTGTTGTGGAACAGCGGGCGAGCGCAAAATTGGACGCGAAGGTAAACATGCTTTCATTGTTTCTATTAAAATTGCAAGAGTAATTTAACGGCGGTTGGTCCAGTTTAGACACGGTTAGATAAAATCCCGTGTATTCTAACAAATGCGGACCGAGCGTGTTCTTGCTTTGTTATGCAAACCTAAGGGGGGAGGGGAGGGAGGAAGGAGGAGAGGAATGGCGGGTTCTTTCCTCCCCCTGTTTCGCCAAGAAGAAAATTCAATTGAAAATCACGTTTGGAAAGTCAACGTCTAGATTGCGTCGTGTAAAAATAACCGAAAATATCTTTCCATCGATGCTCGAGGGGGAGGGGAGGAGAGGGGAATTGTTTATCTTGCGCGGAGCCGCGCGCACACTGTTTGTCAAGCAAACCAGAAAACGTAGCAAGAGTAATATTTAAGAAGGGCATTCCGACCCGCGAAAAATTATTTTCCGCGTTTTTTTCTTTTTTCTTTTTTTTTTTTTCTTTTGAACCCTTTCGAACTCTCGTCAATTATTTTTCTTTTTCCGTTTATTCTCACGAAATTAATAAGAGCAAGGAACAAAGCAACGTAAAAATCTAAACACGACACTCGCATTCGGCAAAAAGAAAATTGATTAATCGAATGAGTTGTTCGATGGATTTCGATACGTTGCGACGTGTGTGCGTGTGTGTGTGTATCGATCGTGGGATCGTGCGAGTTGCGAATAAAATTAATCGACGAACGCTCCATATTAAATTAGATAACAATAATCATTAAACGGGTTATTCCCCGTAAGCGATAACAAGCGAATAATAGGCGAGATGCATTCGCACATTGTGGAAATATCGAATGATGGAAAATTAGATTGTTGTTGTTGTTGGCGCGAAAACGCGCGCCGTGAAAAAGTCTAGCGGCGGGCGGCCGCTGACTCAGGCCGAGATCGAAAACTCTCTCTCTCTCTCTCTCTCTCTTTCCCCGACGACGAGTTATAGGAGAAATCTTTAATGCCAAGTTATGGAAATTTCGTAAGGGCGATAAATAATATTTGCGCGACCAAAGCAGGAAAGACGCGGTTTAAAATCGTCGATTTTAGCGGTGGAGAGGCGGCGCCGGTTGTTCCCGCCGAGGGTTCGCTGAATATGCATTTTCCCCGCCGCGAAATCTGGTTCGTTTACTCTATCCCTAATTGCTCCACTTTGCTCCACAGTTTTAAGGTACATTCCCCGTTTCTACTATTGACGCGCCCGGTTTGTTGACCCCATTTGCATTTTTTCCCAGCCCGGACCTGCTCCTCCCCTCCCCACATCTTCCTCCCCCGCCCGCAACTTCGACTTACGAATTTCAATTCGATCGCGAAAGCACGACTCGATCATCCGGTTGGTTAGCTTTAGCTTAGATTCGATTCCATTCGATTCCATTCGATTCGATCCTTTCGCAGGGGAGCGAATCCTACCTTCGCAATTAAATTGGCTATCGATCTTCCATACGCGACAAGGACATATCCCTCTGTTAACTCGCCCTTACTTATTTACAAAACTTGCGCCACCTGTTGTCTCGTTGTATATTTGCTTCGCTTCGAATATATATAAAAAAAAAAAAAAAAAAAGAAACGAAAAGAAAAGAAAGGGAGGAGAGAAAAGAAAAGAAAAAGACGAACGTTCTCGATTCGATCGGAGGATGGAAACACGAGGATGGAATGGAATGGATAAAATTGCTCCGTTTTTGTTCCCTCCGTTCCCTACTTTTCACTCGTTTCATCAAACCCCCTCCTCCTCCTCCTCCTCCTCCTCCTCTTCCTCCCTCCCTTCTCTCCCCTCCTCTCCCCCGCGGTTTTATTTGGCGAAGGCTGGGTCAAGATGAGTAGTCGAAAATCGTGTTAGAGCCGTAGGAGGTGGCCAAGCTGGGCGTCAGTTACCGCGACGAGAGAGGTATTCGCCAGAGGAAAATACGAAGGGGAGAGGGGGCCGTTGGAAACGGAGGGTGGTCTGATTACAATCGGTTTGATGGTCTATCCTCGGTGGTGGCCGGAGGTTCCGGTGGTGGCGCGCGCGCGGACACACACATGTATACACACATACACACTCGCACACTGGCCCATTCTCGTGAATTAGTCCGGATCTCGTCATCTTGCTCCCTCCTCGTCCTCCGACACCATCCTATCGTGGCCGGGGATCTACGGACTATTAGGAAATCAACAGGAAATTGACAAAACTTTATTTTGCCCACGGCTTCGTTTCCGAGAGGTTCGACCTTGATATACGCGACGCCCTTCGTCTCCGTATTCCCTCGAAATATTGTTTCTCCGAATTCGAAACATTTCGGCACCCTTGGTTATTCGAAATTAGCGTTTTTTTAAAGCGAACTGTGTTACTATGCATATATGAACAGAAGGGGACGAAGAGTACGATATTAAATTATCAATTACCTGCGTCTTAAAACTTATCACGAGAAACAATATCAAGTTTTCAAGTTTTGATTATCCATCATCCTATTTTGGAAAAGAAAAAAAAGAAAAAAGTTTCGCGAGTTTCTACGAATTTCGAGGTCTCGAAATCGTTGGAAATCTTCTCCCTATACGATCGAACGGTATACATATTAAATTAATAGACAATTGTGCGATGATAATTCGATCGTTGGAGATATATAAAGCATGACACGGTTCGAGAGTGGTTATACAGGGAGATAAAAGTTCGTATCGTTCGCAAATTGGCAAGAGTTGTTCCGTTTCCCATCTTATATCGATGGACACGAAACGTTTCGTCTCCGCGAACGCGCATAAATCATTTTGATATACAAACGACCTTGGTTGAACATTCTTCACTCGATCCTCAGACGGGGTGGGGTCTTTCTAGACAAGATATCCACTAAATTATTACTGGAAACGTAACAGCTTCTATTCTACCAGTCTCCGCCGTTTTCGTGTCTATATCACTTTCTGATACGGTTCAGTCATGTCGACACGGAAATAAATGGAGGGAGAAGCGGAGAAGCGGAGATAAAATATAGGAACGTGCGATTTTCAACGATCCTTCCGTACTATTTATTGTCATATTTATTATAAAGAGTACCCGAGCTATATACATATATATATATACAGCGGAATATAGAACCGCATAGGAACGTTATTGAATTTTCTATTAGCTGTCCGCTCGTATAAAATTTATCGCGAGCATTAACCCTGAAAAACGTTAAAGCCCGCCTAAAGTCTTTCGTAATATCATTTTCAAACAGTCCTCGATATAACATCTTCGAAAAATAATTTTAAAGAAAAGAATACGAATTCCGCTTTTAAGACACAATCGAGCGTATTCCCTGTTCCTCTTCATCCCTGCGTCTTAAAACTTATCACGAGAAACTTATCAAGTTTTCAAGTTTCGATTATATTATACCATCCTATTTTGGAAAAGAAAAAGAAAAAAAAAAAAAAAAAAAGAAAGAAGTTTCGCGAGTTTCTCAAGTTTCTACGAATTTCTCGAGGTCTCGAAATCGTTGCCCTTTGGAAATCTTCTCCCTATACGATCGAACGGTATACATACAAATCTCGCGTCCCGTCGTTACGTCTTCCCAAGATAAACTGGCAATTTCCAACCTCTGGACTTTCTTATTCCTGGTAGCAATACCAAAGTATATCCAAGTACGTACGTATCCATTCGTATAATAGGAGGAGTCCGACTTACGAGACTTACGTTTCTATATATACGTTTCGCGGGCAAGAAAAACCGAGGAATGGAATGGTCGTTGGACCATGGTCGGAGGGGAGGAAGGATAGAAAGGAAGGATAGAAATCGGATCCATTGGAACGAGGACAATGGTTTTCGCCGCATACGCGGTAGAAAAGTGGTGCGCGATCCCATAGATGGTGAATCGAGAAAATGGATGGATCCGTACATCAAGGATTTCCTTAATTTTGCGAACGTTGATTTAGGGAGATCGGCGAGACATCGGCCATCCTCCTCTCTTTCGCCTTCCTCCCCTTCTCCTGCGATCGAGGTTGAAACGCGCGTAACGCCGGGTTGGAGGATGGCGGCCACGTTGCGCGGACAGATCTCTCTATTAATCCTTGGAGAAGGTAGCGGGGTGAACGGAATCGAATCTCGGTTTGGTCGGTCGGTTGCAGACCTCGCGCGGCGCATCGATGCACACACGTGGTGCCCATAAGCCTGGACTTGGCTACCAGTCCGAGGTAAGGAGATATGGGTCACCACGCAGCTGACACGAGAGGCCATTCTCTATTCCCTGACCTGTTTTCTCTTTTTTTTTTTTTTTTTTTTTCCTTTTTTTCTATTTCTTTTCCTGCAGTCGCATACGATTTTTACAATCGCGTCACGTTTCCTCCCCTCCTCTTCCTTCGCGGTCGCCTAATACCTGGCCAACGATCACGAAAATTGAAAGTTATTTTTCTTTTTCCTTCTCTTCTTTGGAAAAAAAATATGGAAATTCGATAAGGTACTATTTGGACGGATTACTTTCTTCGAAATCCCCTCCCCTCCTTCTTTCGCGGTTAATATCCGGCCAACGATCACGAGAATTGAAAGTTATTTTTCTTTTTCCTTCTCTTCTTTGGAAAAAAACGTGGAAATTCGATAAGATACTATTTACTACTATTTATTAAGGTACTATTAGATGGATTATTTTCTTCGAAATCCCCTCCTTTCCCCTCCTTTTCCTTTGCGCTTAATACCTGGCCAACAATCACGAGAATTGAAAGTTATTTTTCTTTTTCCTTCTCTGCTTTGGAAAAAACATGGAAATTCAATAAGATATTATTTAATACTATTTATTAAGGTACTATTAGATTACTTTCTTCAAAATCCCCTTCTCTCCTCTTCCTTCGCGCTTAATATTTGGCCAACGATCACGAGAATTGAAACTTATTTTTCTTTTTTTTCTTTTCTTTGGAAAAAAAACGTGGAGGTTAATATCTGGCGAATGATCACGAGAATTGAAAGTTATTTTTCTTTTTCCTTCTCTTCTTTGGAAAAGAATGTGGAAATTCGATATTTAGACGGATTACTTTCTTCGAAATCTTCTCCCCTCTTCTTTCTCCACGATTAATATCACAAGAATTGAAAGTTATTTTTCTTTTTTTTTCTCTTCTTTGGAAAAAAAACGTGGAGGTTAATATCTGGCCAATGATCACAAGAATTGAATTATTTTTCTTTTCCTTTTCTTCTTTGGAAAAAAAAATGTGGAAATTCGATACTATTTAAACAGATTACTTTCTTCGAAATTCTTTCTCCTCCTCTTCCTTCGAGATTAATATCACGAGAATTGAAAATTATTTTTCTTTTTTTTTCTCTTCTTTGGAAAAAAAATGTAAAAGTTAATATCTGGCCAATGATCACGAGAATTGAAAGTTATTTTTCTTTTTCCTTTTCTTCTTTGGAAAAGAACGTGGAAATTCGATACTATTTGGACGGATTACTTTCTTCAAAATCTCGCGTCATGTTGGTACGAATGATTTAGAAAAAGACGAGAAGAGACGATGTTATTCGTTTATTTATATCGTTCGTTAACGAAACGAGTCACACCTTGGACGTATTTGATAGAATTTTTTGTTCGCCGGCACGCGAACGATATTTTCTTTTTTTTTTTTTTTTAAAGCGTAAAATATAACATCGCGAGTTTGAATATTTAGATAACTTGTTCGCATGCGAGTTTTTGCTTTTATAATTTTACCCGTTCCCGTTCCCGATAATACACGCTCGTATCTATCGTGTGTCGTGTGCGTGCTCGTTTGATGTAGTCGAGTTTATCGTTGCGTGCCTCGTGATAAGGAAGCGTTTGTCACCCACGCTCGTTTCTGCATATTATATCCTCCCGTTCCCCAACACGCACAATTTTCTAAATGGATTTCCGTACGTGTTTTTATTAAATTACGAACGCGTACATACCGAAACACGTATAATCTGAACGTCGCGACGCCACAGTGGTTCGAATAATAAGAAGAGAATTGGACGAAATTATTTTTTTCCAGTTCGTTATGGAGATTTGCTTATGTAATATGAAAACGTGATTAAATATATAAAAAAAAAATTAAGAATTTAATTAGTGTGGAATAGAAAAGAAAATATATAATAATCGATACATAAAAAGTATATAAATATACAAGTATACAAATATTTGAAGTAACAGGTAATTAACTTAGAAAGAGCTTTAGAATTTGACAAACGTGCAATAAATTGGACCTTGAAGAATTGCAAAATAGTATTTTGAAGAAATAGATATTAAGGAAAAAGTGTTTATTAAGCAAACAAGATGTGGCTATTCGCTATGAGATGTCCTCGACAATTATATCCTACAAATTATCCGATAGATATTGGTTATATATGAGTCTAAACAGTGATATTTTAATAAAATAACGATAGGAACGATGAAAATTATAAAGTGAAAAAAGAACTGTAAGAGAACATACTGCTGCGTATCGACCGCTCGAAGATTGAAAGGAATAAAAAGATTGCCAATTAAAACGTAGAAATATTATTAATAATATTGTTATATATATTATGATATAAGATAGCTTAAAATTAATTCATAAATATCAGTGGCTAGATTGAAAAATCCAGTGGCGAGCTTGTCACGAGCGGCCGCAATTAAAATTAATTTTAATATAGTTTTGCAAATTTTTCAAATATGGCAATAAAAAAAAGAAAGTTTCTTCTTTTCGTACATTCGACTCTTATCGAAATTTAAACGCTTCTTAATAAATTTACAGAATATTTCGACTATCGAAATGTGATCGATCGGATTATCAGATTAATTCTCTATATAATTTATTTAATCTGTAAACGTTTAAAAAAAAGAATTTAAAATTTTAACTATCCAACTAACTAAGAGTTATTACATTGAAACAATTATTTTTTGCACGTTTGAAAATTAATTTCAAAAATGATTCATCGAAAGGAAAGAATATTACGCAGAAAATTAACGTAACGATTTTAAATTTAAGACAGTATATAAATATCCTCGTAAAGAATAGCGACACGTGTGTTTTTAGAGCACAAAAAAAAAAAAAAACATGAAAACGTAAAATACGATGACCAATCGCGAAATCCACATCGATAGGAGGCCGATATAAAATCTAAAAGCCGACAACCAATCGCGCAAAGTTGAGGCCAATCGACGCTCAATTCCCGCATTTGTATTCACCGCTGTGTGATCTCGCCCCTTCGTTTCCTCGTCGCGATTCTTCATCCATTTCTCGCGGCCGGATAATAAACAGTTAGCGGAGGTATCCCGCAGAAGGGAGCCAGATCCCTCCTCCCTCCGGGAGGAGTTAGTTCAATCGATTGTTTCTGTCCAATGAATTTTTACACGCAAGTAGACCGCGTCTGATCCACGACGAGGGAAAAGGAGAAATGAATCCGTCAATCCGTGGAGAGAGGAATTCGACTCCTTCCGTTTCTTCCTCGCTTCAAAATCGTCGATTCGAGTCGAAATCGAATCGAGTCGAATTCGTGAAAAAAATATTTTTCCAAACAGCCTTTTAAAGACTCCTCTCCCCTTTGATGGCAAAGGGGGGAGGGCAAACAGAATTAACGGATGCAATCTCATTTTCGATGCCGGTGAAAGAGTCAACGATTCCGTTAAAACCGTGCAACGTACGATAATCAAGTTCTTAATTAATGACGTTTCGAATTAACGATTGACGCGCCACTTCAATTAACCCGCTTGTTTGGAATGGAAGGCCGCCTTTTCACCTCGCCTCGATGGCGAACCGGCTACCCCCTTGTCTCGCCCTCGCTGCGTTTCTGGCCCGCCCAATAACAATGCCAAGTGCATTGCGGGGGAGGGGCGCATAATAGAACCACTTTGTGATAAATTGATCGTTCCGCCGGCAAGAACGTTTCCACGTCGCGCGTGGAACAATCATTGTCCCACGGCGAAAAATTGTCCCTCCGCCGATCCGAGTCCGCCGCTCTCGTCGAATCGGTTCCGAGAATTTTCGGGATTCTATTGCGAGGGGGATCAACGATTAAAGTATCGAATATCGCTCGATCCAACGCGCGAAACGGTGTACGTATGTAAATGTACGGTGTAAATATAATTTTCGAACGAAAGGGAGGGGAAGGGAGAAGAAAGGAAAAAAAAAAAAAAAGAAGGGCGAAAAACGATTTTATAATATTTTTCCGTAACGCCGCGGGAATAATTCTCATTCGCGGATCGACGATTTTACGATCGGTGTAAATCATTGACAAATACTAAAATATTTCGTGATTTATCGTTTGCTCGTCTATCCTCCGGCGAAAGGATACAAATCACTACTAGTTGGACAAATTTTTGGTTCGAAATTTCGGAAATATATATATATATACATATGTATATTTGATCGTAGAAATAATAAAGTAATTTAAATCAAAATTATTCCCGTTAAATAGATCGTGGAAGACGCGAAGCGTCGAAACTGGTTCGCGGAAACGACGGTGGAAAAATCAATCGGATGGAAAAGCTTTTAGACATTTATTACTTCGAATCTGACGCTATGGCTATTAAAAGACGCGATAACGTTTATCGCGGCGGTAATGCACCAATCAATATGCGTTTCTTCGCGCTATTCAAAATTCTGACGCGCGAATTAATCGATAATACACGAGTTCATTATACGCGAGTGTATAACACACACACACATATATATATATATATATATAAATATAATATTCATTCAGAATTATTGTCATCTCGAAATACATGGAAATTTAAAAAAGAAAAAGAAAAAAAGATTTTTTTCACGGCAGAACAAAAGAGACAGTTTAACCAACGATGAAACGCGTGTTACGCTCACGAGGAACGCGACAAACAGTTACGATCCCGGGTATCGTTCTTTTCTTCCGTTCCTAACAGCTTGGCCCTATTTCTCCCCTTTGTCCGCCAACGTTATCTTTGACACGTTATTGTCCGAACGAAATACGGGTAAACTGTTGGTCGATCGCTTCCGAACAAAGCGCGAGGAAGAGCGGAAAACGCGAGCGAGCGAGCGAGCGAGCGTAGGAGGGGGAGGGGGCGGCGGCCCACTCGTATCGCCCTTCCTCTCCATGCGGCAGTTTTTATTTCGTCAATGGTGTGACATACGAAAGAGGGTTAGGTTATAGACGAGAGCCGGCATCGATAGCGATGGCCGGCCAGGCTCAACTGTAAATCGTCGTGATTTAGGGGATGAACGACATATTGGCCAATGCATAGCTCAAACCGGGCGCTACGGCCGATGGTATACCATGGAGCAGAGCTATGGATTCTACGACGGCAGCAACGCGATGCATGATGCATTGTCCCTAGACGAGCGTAGATAACGGGCCGGAATTGCCCGTTGCTACGTTCATCCTCGGATTTTCTCCATATTCTGGAGGCGGCCCTCCCTTCGCTGATCATGTTCATTGCCGACCATCGTCTATCACGCCATCTAATCGGATGCCGATATGTTTGCCAAAAGTGGTTTGCCAAAAGTGGCCGTGAATCGGGATGAGACGTTTTTCCCGACACATTGTGATGATGGATAAAAATTTTGAAACGTGTGCGTGTTAATTTCGTAAAAGTAGATACGAATCAGAATGATATTTTTTTGATATTGCTTGCTTTCGAATGATTTTTGCGATACCTGTGACGATAGAAAATTTGAAACAAGCATGTTAACATGTTAATTTCGTGAGAAAAAGTGTGATGGATAGAATCAAGTTGATTCTTTGATCTTATTTGCTTTCGAATGATTTTTGCGACACGTGTGACGATAGAAAATTTGAAACAAGCATGTTAATTTCGTGAGAAAAAGTGTGGTGGATAGAATGTGAATCAGCATGATTCTTTAATGTTGTGTTTGCTTTCGAATGATTTTTGCGACACGTGTGACGATAGAAAATTCGAAACATGTTAATTTCGTTCATAAAAGCGATTTACAGTGGATAGAATTCAGGGTAAAATTCCTTGATAATTGCTTTCGAATGAATTTCGTGACACGTGTGATAATAAATAGAAAATGTGCATGTTAATTTCCCGAGAAAAAGTGTAGAATGTGAATCAGGTTGATTCTTTGATATTGTTTGCTTTCGAATGATTTTTGCGACTCATGCGATGATAAATAAAAAATTTGAAACGTGCGTGTAAAGGTTGGTTATTTGTCAAGTTTCCTTCGACTCATTCGTTGAAGCAAGGAGAAAACGGGGTGCGGTCTCTTTTATTAAAATTTGATTTCACGGTTGATTAAAGAAGAACCGAATCTGATTTACCTTCCATTGATTTCTTCAACGCTCCAAGGAGAGGAACGGATCGAGACATTATGGTACATTTATAAGCGATGTTTTCCAATCGAATGCTTTCATATTTACCCATAATTTCCGATCGAGAGTCGTAGGCGTCTCCTCGTGTGTACGAGGCGTTACACTTTATGTGAAAAAAAAAAAAAAAAAAAAATAATACACGTTTTCAACGCGCGTTGAAACTTTTATTTGCAAAGAAATAAGAAACTTTGATTAATTTTCAAATTGAAGGAAAATTGAAATTGGCAAACGAAGGGAAACATGGATGGAGTAAATTGAAAATTAATCAGATATCTGTTTTATTTATATTATTTCGAAATGATTTAACTATCAACTAAATAGCGTACAGACGTTTCGATTACTTCGTACGGGACGTATTCACAGGAAAGACGTAATTTCCTATGCAATTTCCTGCGTACAATATACGTGACGTTAATCGCCGCTACGTTACATAAAAGAGGCTTTCCGATTTTTATTGTTTCAACTTCGTTCGCATTGAATGCAAAGAGCAAAGAGTCAAAAAAAAAAATAAAAAATAAATAAATAAATAAATAAATATTCCGTTATTTGTTAAATATTACGTACAAATATTATTTCCTCCGGCATAAATTCGTTTATATTCTTCGTATATCACGATCGTAAGCGGCAAGTGTCAAGTATTGACGCATTTAGCAAATATCATCGTTATTATCAATATTCGGTTTTCCCCTATTTAGTACCGTTTGTGTAGAATCAGTTTAATGGAATGGGCCAAAATGCATTTAAAGCTACGTTTGACTAATGCCAGTTTCGAACTACGTATATAGTTTCAACGCGTAATCCATACGCATGCAGCACGAGTAATCTGCGAATTTCCATTACGAGTATTCAATTTTAGCTATAAATTTCCGTAAGCGGGATATAGTGCGTTGCCAGAAATGACCGATCGCCAATTTAGTTAAACACATATATAATTGAGAAGACAGGGAGCAATAAATGCAAATTATATATTACTTCGTCGCTTACGTTCTCGCTCGATACGCGTTAAATCGCGAAATTCAAAATTGCGATAATTATTATCTCGTCCCTCTCAATTCGAAATTCGTTTAGCCTCGTGCGTGCGTGAGTACCGTCTCCAACGATATCGTCTTTGATCGATTTTTTATCGTCGAATTACAACGAGATCGGTAAATCAAGAGGATCCCGGGGACAATAGGTCGATCGATCGATCAACGATTACGTCCGATTCGCGTAAGCGTCGACATTTGTTCCTACCGCATTCATACATTGAAACGATTTAATTAAGTAGTTCAGTAATGTCACACGTTAGTTAATGCCTAGTTCGAATTCCAGTTGCAGTCAATGTACAACACGTATGCACAATACCATCGGATACAAATTGCCACTGATACTACTAAATTTTGTTTGCACATTTCCTGAAATGCGTTTATCGATCACCGCCAATTCCTTTCCCATTGCTGCGGCTGCTCCACATTCTCCCCGATAATAATTGCCCGACTCTATGTGCAAGTGGCTCGATAAGAGAATCGATGGTAAATAATATCGTTTGCCAGAATGAAGCAAATTAGAGAAATAACAATATTTTTCGAAATCAAAATTCCTCTCTCTCTCTCTAAATATATGCATGCTACTAGAGGGGAAAAAGGAAAAAAAGAAAAGATAAAACTAAGGAAATATTAGACGCTTAAGATCTCTCCTAACCTCGAATCAGCTTAATTAAGTCTGCAGCGGGACAACGTTTCGAGTACGCGTGCGTAAGGATCTGTGAACGTGTGAGAGAAGTGTATATACACACCTATCGTGTATCCATCAGCGTGCGTGGTGGCGCAATGCCAAATTGATGCTGTTTGCCGTCGCTCTAAGCCTCAATCTGCCCGGTTGTACCGGCGCGATCCTAACACGCGCGTGCTAAGCTCGTCGCATTATGGATACGTTCCATCCATCGACGTGGCTCGCTGTTACGGTAAAGTGTCGCGAGAAGGAGAGGGGGAAACAGGCGAGAGACAAACGCGATAAAATGTGCGAAAACTTCTAGCAAAACGATCACGATTACCTGTGTAAGTTTTATGAGCGAGGCATCCGGATTAATGGCGCATTTTTGTAATTTGACGTCTACTGTTCACTTCTGGAAACAGTAGTGATGGGGAAAATTTAATAATTGAAGTTACGAATAAAGTTACTTTGATAATTTATTGTTCGAAACATAATAATAATCGCAAACAATTGTAATTCCAACGGAGATTATACGAAAAGCGGATCAATTATAACAAATGTTATTTAAGCAATTTAATAAGTGCTTAAAGTAACTTTATTCGAAATTTTTAACTAGTTTCTTTTTCACCGGATTAGTGCTCAATTCTGCGCGGAAGCAATCTGGGATCTGATTGGTTAACGCAAAAGAAAACGGCTATTTTCACGCGCATTTTTGTTTCTAGCGTGTCGCATAGATGTTAATCCGATTGAAATCATACCTTTTCTATTAGTAGCGTGTGGTCAACAAAGCGTGTGAAGTGGGGATAGAAGTTTCTAGCGAAGGACCCCTCTTGCTCCTTCCCTTCTTGCCTCGACTTTTTTCCAACAGCGAACACGTACGCGTATTTACACATAGCGTGTCACGCGTGAAACGAGTGCGCGGCAATTGTTTTTTTGGAGGTTAAGGATCGTACAGGACGCAAGTACGTACGTATTTATATCCATTATATCACGCGAAAGCGTGATACGTAATGGAGAAAGTTGAAGCGTTCGCATTCGACGAAGATATTCGGATGACAAGGACATTAATTTCGAGTCGTAGCACGCGTCAAATATGCGTCAGGCCGGCCTCCGCGTTTCTTGCTTTTATTTCGCGGCTAAAGGGATACGTATTCTCCGCGAAGCTGCCAGTTTAATGCGATTCGGGGGATGTTGTAATCTCCTCGGGGGGAGAGAAATGAACGTGGCTTTTTCTTCGCCCGGGATTCTGAACAGTTTCTGGTAAAAATATTGTATGGGAGGTTAAGCAGGGAGATTTGTTAGATTTTGGGAAGCTTACTCGTTCTTTGTCCATCCGTTAAACCCGTTTCGAAATAGCGGAAATTCTTCGGCCAAGAAATTTTAAATAACCGTAATCACGTTGATTTAATTGTACACGGAGCGTACGAGGTAATTAAGGATTCGCAAGTTTTTCTTTTTTTTTAATGAATCGAAAGAATCCATATCGAGATTACAGGAGCAATTTTTCTCTCTCGATAATTCGGCGAAGGTTGAAAGAAACGTTAAGAGGCCGTAATTCATTAGCGGGGGGACCCGAAAATGAAAAATCACCATCGAGTCTTGATATTGCGAGGCGGAAAATAAAAAAAAAAAGAAAAACGGAGGAAAGGTAAAACGGTATAAATCCCCATTCCCGCACATTGGATTTTTAGGTTTGACCGGTGAAAGGATTAAACGTTTGATATATCGTTCAAATTCTAATCTCGGTTGAAAACCTACCTCATCCACTAAAGCAATAGCGGTGTTCCCCCTCCGGATAACTTGTAAAGCGAACGCTTTTTCCACCGATTAAACGTGGATTCTTATTTATCATTGGAATAGGTCCTGGCCGAGTTCCAAGAACTCCGTCCAGCCTAATAAGTTAACAACGTCAACACGCCTGTATATATATGTGTGTGTGTGTGTGTGTGTAAAGTATTAACTTTAGCTTGATCCATTACTCCGGCGAAATCTCGTCGATTACAGGGCAAATGTTTGCGAGTGGCCGAACACCGATGTCGAGTATCGACCACTGCGTTGACCACCCTTTGGGGTCGGGTTTAAGCGATGGTAGGCGGAAGCCTGTCAGTTGGAGGAGTTCGGGGCAAGTGATAGAGGAGACAGGAAAGGGAAATGCTCTTTTTACGATGATCGAAAAGAGGATCGCGATTGCAGGGTTCACCGAGTGTCACGTCGCGGTCGACTTTTTTTCCCCTCCCAATCACTTTCTCTTGATATGAATATATATATGTAGATCGTTAAACGGAACCTCGGTCAGATCGAATTGCGCAACTCGATGTTTATCGATCTTTTTTTTTTTTTTTCGAATTCTTTCGATAACAAAGGATAGACAAATTTCTTCCAACAATTCGTACGTTTCAATCGAATATATATTGAATAGTCTTAAAACGCGGCTCCAAGTTTTAGAAGCGAGTTTTTATTTAATTAAAGCTGGCTCGTATATCGATGTAATCTCCTTTTCGCCGTGTATTAAATTCCCCAGCCCTTTTTTTGACGATACAAATATAAAGATAACGCGTTAATTTAACAACGGATAAAAGGTTATTACGGATATATTATCGTTAAAACGAGTTGTAACACGGGGAAAGGGTGTCTCTCGGTTTCTATTCTATTAACGCGAGACCCTTGTTATTCCTCCTTGGAAAAAATCTGTTGGAAGTGCACGGGGGGAGGAAATGAATGGTCCAATTCTGAAAACAATTACCAAAAGAGATTAATGCAAAAGTCGAGGAAAAAAACCCGCCTGGCTTAACAAGGATTTCGCTACTTAAACCGATCACTTTCTCGCTCGACCACCGTTCCCGATCAACACGTGTAAAACACACGCTTATTCCCCTTTATTACCGAAGAGAGAGAAACCCGTGTCCAATTCAATTTCGAAACTTAATTCCTTGAAATGCGAATGTACAAATATACAAATATACAGAGAAGAGATGTCGAATCGATGTCGAATCGATCCGAACGGCGTCAAGTTCTTTTTATATTCAAAGTGTCGTGTCGGTTTTGAGACAAAGTGGGGAGGGGGATGGAAGCGGAGAAGCAGCGAGAGAGAGAGAGGAGGGGAGGGGACGATGTATTTTTACATGGCCTTTTCCGAAAGAAAAAGAGGGATGGATCGGTCGATCGGTACGTGTGTATGGAAAGTGGGAGGAAGAAAAGAGAGAGAGAGAGGAGCTCGAGGCTGCGTCGAATGCAACGCGGAAACGAGAGAGAGAGAGAGAGAAATAGAAAGAGAGAGAGAGAGAGAGAAGCGGTGACCGACCAGCTCCCGAGGAATACAAATTCATGTCGATGCAGCACAAAGTGGCGTCCACCACTTCTCAACCTATTCACACCCACCTCTACCCCCAACTATCCGCTGCTACACCCTGCGCCCGTTTTCCCGATCGTCCTCTTCGACACTCGTCCACCCGCTCCTATCGATCTAGGTAGTCTAAAAACTCGGTGGAAACCACCGACGACAGCTTTTGCGGGCGCCGCTTAGCGGGACATCGTCGTCGTCGTCGTCGTCGTCGTCGTCGTGGTGGTCGTCGTGGTGCGGATACATCCACGACGGGCCATTGGAAAGAGAGGCTTTTTGCGCGCGTGGACGTGGATCGTTCGTGGACTTGGCTTAAATAGCGTGCAAATAGAACGGAAGGAGGATGAGACAGAAATTGCTTTTAAATAACGTCGAACGTGATACATACGCAAGCTATTCGAGTTAAAACAAGTCCAAGTACGTGGATTTATATATATATACGTTACAGCGTCTCTGTTTTGTATTCCATCGATATTTCGACGATTTTTCGAACTCGAGTCGATCAAGAAGTGGGACGATAGTTAGAGAGAAGATACTTTTTTTTTTTATGAATATTTTCTGTGTTTTATTATCACCTCTCTTTTTTTGCAAGTAATGTGTAGTATTTATATTGGAAATACGCTGTTATAATTGGACACGCGATTAAACGTAAGGCAAATTACGTGAACCGCGGATTTTGCGATCAAATTCGAATTGAATATTTCATTTAAATCCGTTAAAAATATTTACGTTATAGAAAAAAAAAATAGTTTATTTAGTGCTTCGCTGAAAATTTGCTTTTTATTGTAAAAACGATATAAAAAAATGTATGTACGTATATATATAAGTTTTATAACACATTATAACACGAATCAGACACGCATACTTTGTATACAAATATTTTGCATCATTTGGAGAAGCAAAAATGGATAATTTTCGTGAAAATGCGATAAAAATATTCAAAAATCCTCGTTGGAATTTACATTAAAAACTATGGCAGTTTTATAAATCCGTTTATGCGGATTGAAAACTGAAACATTTATTTGGATCTACGTTTATTTTAAATTCTCCGATAAAAATATTGCATTTAATAATCTAACGCAATTACTTACATTTACATACTCGTGTCGGTGAAGATTATTATCAAAATTTTAATCTCGTAAATTTTTTTTAATAAAAATGTAACGATACACGAGTTCTAAGATTAAATTAATTATATTCATAAACATCGACGCACGATCTATTTACATTTTAATGATCTTACGTTTACTTACATATTAACCGTATTCGTATCGGTGAGAATTATTATGAAAATTTTAATCTCGTAAATTTTTTCTAATGAAACGCAACACGAGTACACGAGTTCTAAAACTAAATAATATTCAAACACCGAGCCACGGCTTATCTTCATCCATTTCTATCTTCCATCAGATTTGCAAGATTTACCGATTTACGTATGCTTAATCGACGAGAATCGAGTAAAATAAAATTCCACCCGCCACGATTAATAAGGAAACGTTCGCGTTACAAATTCAATCTCCTCCTCGAACGAGATGAGGTTGTTATCGGTGGATTCGGTTTCTCGGTTGAGCGGTATGAAAAATTGACGGCGAATCGGGATGATCGACGGAGGATTGCTCGAGTACCTGTGAATCGTGTGACGTCCACAAAAGATGGAAAAGTCGGGGGAGGGTACACCGAGGTGAGGAGGAGAAAAAGAGGCGAGGAAGTGGTTTTAAGGTGGTGGTGGTGGCGGGATGATGGGAGTGGCATGGTGGGAAGGAGAGCAAAGCAGTCGCGGCCAAGAGTGCACATTCAGCAGCTTTGCTCGATCGCCTTTGGAATATAAATTTGCAACATTATCGCCCTGAAGAGAGGACCCCTTCCTCCTCTTCGCTACCCCTGTCGGGCTGTATGCAACTTCCTCGACACCCGAAACCAGCTCAAATAACTTGGAACCACTTCGAATGGATTTTGAATTTCTCGACACCCCCTCCCTCCCCATTCACCGTCGGATAGCCCGACAACTCGATTACCAATTTATTCATCGCGATGGAAAAATCATCGCTGCGACGCGTTTTATTCAAATCTGTCGATGGAAAGGCTGTGAGAACCCGATCTTCGAGGTTTCGGTTTCAACGATTCTAACCCGTCGGATTTTCATCCCCATTTCGTCCGTATCCGTGTTACTGTATGTACGTATGTACGTGATTGTTTCTCGATATCGAGGATACGTGCGAGAGCCGACACTTTCCCGGATCAAGCGCAAAGATTATTGTCGTCGGCTTGGCGGAAAATTGAGACGCGAAGATACGAAGAATATACGATTCCGGATATAACAAAATAACAAAAGAATGACCCGTGTTACCTCCTCCCCTTTCGAAAAAAGCGTCGACTGAAATTAAAGGAATATTTCATAAATCTCGTGAAAATCCTTTCAAGATCGACGAGGTTCGTTCGATCGATCAATTCGACGATCTTCTCGATGATAAAACAAATCGGTTGTTTTTTTCTTTCGATACCTATACACCAACCCCTAACTCTTTCGAGGGGTTGAACGGTAACAGGGGAAGAGGAGTTTTCGCGCGAGACACTCGGACACGCTTTTCTCTCCAACTCCCTCTTCCCCGTAACCCCGATAACTGAAACGATCCGAAAAGTTTGCGCAACGAATGGGAGAAGAGCAGGGGTCGAGCTGGCCGATAAGAGAAGGGTTGAAATTGGGAACAAAGAGCGGAGTATTCCGGAAGACGGGTGTCGTCGAGGGAAGAAGGGACAAGACCGATCGCTTGCATTGATCAACGCTACGGGCATATCGTGTACGGGCATCGCTCAAATCCATCCCTCTTCGAGTCCCCCTCCCCCGCGCGCGCTTTCTCTCTATCCTCACCTCGATCCAGCGTGGAAACCACAATTAACTAATGGACGACTCCGTCCCGCCGACTTATGCCGGTTTCCATGGACGTCGTTCCAGACGCGTCCCCCTGGCAACAACAAGTTGCCAGATCGAGCCTTCTATCTTATAAACATCCCCGAGTCACGACCCGGCAAAGAACTCGGCAAAGTGTCGTCAAACTTGTCGCATCCACGGAGTTATCTCTACGGAGAAACGTGCGATT
Organism: Apis laboriosa; assembly: GCF_014066325.1. Lineage (NCBI taxonomy): Eukaryota > Metazoa > Arthropoda > Insecta > Hymenoptera > Apidae > Apis > Apis laboriosa. Next base: position 1,054,174 of record NW_025223180.1, read on the forward strand.
TCTCCGCCCCGGCATCGATCGATCCCGGATTAACTGATTAAAGACTTCTCTCTCCCCTTTTCTCGCTTCCTTGATGAGTTGGATCCACGAACGAATATGCAAATGTTTTGAGGGAACAGGATGTTGGAAGGGGATCTCGCGTGGTGAAATTTGTGAAAACAGGCCCGTTCTTCGAGAAAATTTGTTTTCGAGTATTTTGGGCAACGGGAGGATAATCGCACGCGTCCGATTGATAGGATTCGAGGAACTCCTCTTCCAGATCATATTTCAGTCATCAAACTGTGCTCCAGATACATGGAGTAAGTTCTTTCACAACATCTCCTGCGTATGGTTACTAGTATGAAATAACGATCGAATAAAAGGATCTATAAATCTGTGTAAATTTGTGCCCATCCCATCCAAGAGACACGCGTAAAGGGACGAATTTATCGATTTCGATTTTTCTTTCTTTCTTTTTTTCTCTTTTGTATTTTTTTCGCCCGATGATAAGTTGAATCCGCGCCGGATTCGGCCGACCATTTTATATTTTAAATCGGCGAATCGGTCGAAATCGTTATCGTTGTCGCCGCGAACGGGGGGCGAACGATCTTTTTCGAGAGTAGATTTTCAAGAGCGACGCCAAGGGCGTAGGTTTTCTCGTTTCTTGCGAGCGAGGAGCTGGTCGCAAGCCGCAAGAGAAGGGGAAAAGTTGAAAAAAGTTGATGAGTGATTTATAATAGGAAGAATAATGGAAAGTGGGTTGGACGGTGAATGTCGGTGAAGAGAAGAGCGAGGGGCGCGTCGACGGCTCGTTTATTAGCGGATCTCTCTCTCTCTCTCTCTCTCTCTCTCTCCCCTTGGTTCTCCTTGGCTCCTCTGGCTGGGTCCACGGCCCAACAGAGTTGTAATTAATTACCAAAGTAATTATCTGATGATTTAAGAACCCGCACGCCTCGAAACTCGAACGAATTACTATTACCCATATCCGAAAACCTAACCACCAACCGGCGGCAGCAAGGCGCGAGAGAGATTCGAAGAAGGGTGGAAGGGGGTTGGAAAAGTTTTGGCTTCGTTCGGGTGAACTTCGAGTTTCGTCGTATCAATCGGCCAGAGGTTACCACCACCACGCTTTTTATTTTTTTCGATATCGATCGTTTCGTTCGATCAACTTCGCTCGTCCCTCCTCGACCGTCCGCGGTGATAAGTTTAATTAAATCGAGCCGCGTGATCCGCGTCCATCCGCGTGTTCCTTGCAATTTGTCGTTTAATTTGTCGTTTTCATTTCCACTCCACTCCATCCATTCCATCGTTCTAAGAATTATAAACGATAAAATTGCCCGTTAATAATACGGGGCGCGTAAATGTTATCGTTAATTCGATTAATGACTGGCTAATTAGACACGTCAAACCACACCTGGAAATATTATATTAATAAAACACAGTGTGGAGCACGCTGTGTTTTAAACCCGCTCCGGTTAAACGGGCTTCAAATTAAGCTCGAATTCTATTTGATTACGCTACTAAATGGCGTTCAATTTTCACTCAGGCTCAGAACTTTGAAAATGAAATAAAACCGTCTACCCATTCCCGGGTAAATATTCCTTAATACTACTATATTCCTAATCTATAATCCAACTTGAATCTTGGCGGCTGTTTCGATATAAAAATTGCATATGCGCGGGAAAAATAAACAGAATAAAATAACAGTCGGTCACAGAAACAGCGTTGGAAACGAAATACTAGCTAATTTCACTTTCTCGCATCGCGAAAGAGCCAATTCGCCGTTCGTATTCTTGGTGCTGGCCGCAACGTCGTATCCTGTCGAGTAACTAGTTACACAGCCGTCCAAAGTTGGACCGTGGGATATCTATAATTGGGTGGCATGTCGTCTACTGTTGGGTGCCATTCAATACCTCTCCCACCCCTCCCGTGTTTCACCGATACGCGCTATCAGTTCCAAGCTTCTCCACGCTTCGTTTTCGTACGCTCGGAAAGATATCCCTCGTATGGGGACGAACGCAACGAACATTCATTCGGATTCGAGTTTTCGAGGAATAATAATAAAAATCGGTAATTATTCACATTATATTTAACCCTTTGCGCTCCACCATTTTTTCGCTCGGGCAACTCGAGATGATTTTGCGTATACAAACGACATAAAATTATTTTATACGCTTTCTGAAAAGAGTTAAGGAACCTTTGTATTCACAAATGGTCTTATTATTAACTGCAGGTGTGGTATATAAACAACATGTTAATTTTGATGCAAACATAGAGCGCGAAGAATACGAATACTTTTCTAAATATTTTGAACACCGCGGTGATGAACATACTCTAAGAGTATTATGATTTGATTTTAATAGAATATTTTCTTTCTGCTTAACTTATATTTTGCTTAGCGTTATTTTCTTATATCTTCTTTGTGTAATAAGTTTCTTTTGTATTAGTTTAATTGTTCTTTTGAGAAAGAAAGAAATTTAGAATATTATTCCTGTACGAGTTTAGATCGATTGGCTGTTAAAAGTATCCGTAGTTAAAGGATTAATTGGAGATTACGAAATCTAGCATAAAGAATCATTGCGCCAGGGCGACTGAGAATCGTTTCTCGAGCGCCAAGGCTCAACATCCGCGAGGGTGGTGGAGAGAAATAGGAAAGGTTGGTCGATAAGTCTAACACTTAACATTATTTGACGATCCAGTGGAATGATTATCCCGTAACACACGTGCACATCCCGTGCATGATGTAAATCGGGAAATATTTTAATTGAAAACGCTGCGGCACGGGATTGCGTTTTAATCGAGTAATTTCGACGTTGATTCAGACGTTATCGATTCGTCGTATAGATAATAGAAAGGTGAGATTAACATTCGAGTCTCGAGAGATACTTGCCGTTTAATTATTGGATAATTAAGAGGCGTCGAAAGTTTAGCCTGCTGGATGGATTGAAAGGATTCAGTTTTTTCTCTCTCTCTGTCTTTCTTTTGAAACGTATCTTTTCGAGTTAACGCTTCTTTTCTCCCCCCTCATTTTAAACGTAAGTGCAGCATGCATTAGATCCGCATCGCGTGAAATTGCCGTTGGTCGAATAGAAAAAACGATATATTCTCGAAACTGTAATCTCAAAATATTTATACGAGCCATGACTTTTTCTCAATCGACGTGTTCCATTTTTATGAAACTTTATAGATTTTAGAGTGAAGTAATTGAACTGTAAGCGGCGAAACGAGTGATATTAAGTATTTTATGATGTGTGCGGTCGTTAATGCGTTGGGGTTGTTTCTTAATTGATTTCTATTTCAGAAAGGAATAATGAATTATTCTCTTTACAGAGACTACACTATACAATCATTCTAATTTTTTTTCGACCATAAGAATGGTTTGTTTAAGATTTTTATTGGCATTCAACCATTAGAATTCAAAAAATTTCCAAACTTTTGATCTTCCTTTTCCAATTTTTTTCACTTTACCCATCGCACTCAAATGTCTGAAAACTGTCGTTCGAGATACGTTTAACTCTGCTTCCACTTTCAATTTATTTTTATATGAATTTCAGTCTCGAGGCTCGTTTTCAAGATTCTCGTTTCAGACCTGAAACCATCACCGATAGAATCTTCTCATCGAAAACTAACCTAATATTTCGATACACTTCAACTGCATTATGACTCAAACTTATACAAGAATAATATTCTAAATTCCTTTCTTTCTAAAAAAAAACAGTTAAACTAATACAAAAGAAACTTACTACACGAAGGATAAGATATAAGAGAACAACGCTAAGCAAAATACAAATTAAGCAGAGTTTACCATCGTCATTCGTTCTAAAATTCTTATTCTAAAACCAACTTCGTATGACACAACCTAAACAATTCGATCGCTTTCAATTTCCATTCCGCGTTCCTGAGCCACTTTTGTATTACCACGTTCATCACCACGTAAAACTCTCTGTCATCGAAACTCTCAAACACCTGTGATATTCGCGATTAAACAAACGTTGAATCCACGCGTTCACGAATATATATATATATATATCCTCCCCCCTCCGAAATCCATTATAACTTTTCATTTCCGCGCGAAACGTTTAAACGAGCGTGACGAAGGAGGCGCTATTTCCGTCGGTATCCGAGCGCCGTTGGACGAGGAGGGAGGGAGAGGAGGATGGCAAGTTTCGTTTCGAGTCTCTTCGAATCCTTGCCGCATCTGGCGACACCCGGCGAATCTCGACCTTCCCCCTCCGCGCGAACGGTTTTCGAGTCGTTAACGAGTCGAAACGAAGATCTCGCTCCTCCTCCCTCCCCCTCCCCCTCGTTGCGACGATGTTCGAGGTCATTAGCGGCAAGGACGCCGGAACGAAGGAAGGGAGGTTACGCCGTTTTCCATTAATCGAGGCGGTGGCCCGTGCCTAGCCACTGCCTGCCGCACCTGCCAACCTAACCTACGAGCAGCCACGTTTCCGGCGAACGTGCGCAACGTGCGAACGCGGACCCGTAGTGTAGTGGTGAGACCGGCTAAAGTGCGAGAATAAGGGGACGTTATTTAAGGGGTGTTGAAAAGAGGGGGGAGGGGGGGAGTGACCAAATTTCGAGTAAATAATCTCCGGGTTTAAACCTTCGCGTAAACGTTCGTCCCTCTGACCCACGATCGAGGACAGGTTCGAACTCGAGGGAGATTTATATATATATATATATATATGGATTAAATTTCTACGACTTTTACGAAAGATGCTTTGAACGATGCTCGTCATAAACGAAGCTTCTTCTTTTAGTTGAATAGATAAATAATAATCTAAATAATATATATAAATAATAATATATATAATCTAAATAAAATATAATCTAGATTTAGTTGAATAGATAATTAGCTCTCCCCAATTCGGAAAAATTCCATCGAATAAATAACGTAGAATCTTTTTAGCATTCGAACGCGTTTCGAGAAAAGTAGGAACGAAGTTTCCGTTTCGAGATAAAATCTATCCATCAGGACCGGTACAAGGACTCGAGACGAATTATTATAAAATTCGGACGATCGCGGATCATTCGAATTCGAGACGTATAAATTCGGGCGAAGCGTAGGTAGGCGATATTTATCCGCGGCAGAGTTTGGACGACGAGGGATAGAATCTGGAGCAAGGCCGGGGTTTTTTAGGGGCCGAATTTCACAAGAGTTGGAGAACTTTTGAAGCGTGAACGCAAAAAAAAAAAAAAAAAGAACGCGCGCTACGTTTCAACCCTAAATATCCGGGAGGAGGATACGAAATGAAAAGGAGGAAGATGAACCTGTATACAGAGAGAGATCCGGCTGGTCGCGTTATTGTCGATTAATTTGCGAAATCCGAGAGGAGGAGGTGCGTATCGATCGTGACGGCGCGAAAAGGGGCTCGCGCGCGCAGGCAAAAAAAAAAAAAAAAGGAAAAAGAAAAGGAAAGAAAAGGAGAGGAAAGGAAACCTATAAACATTTGAAACGATCCGGCACATTCCTTTTTCTTTCAGTCTCCGGGGGGCCTCTGCTAAAAGCACGCACAAGTATGCTCAATCTGGCACGATGCACTGTTGCAAAGCGTGCATTCGCGGGGAAAAAAAAAAAATGAACGGCGGCGTAAAGGAACGAATGGAAAAGAGGGCACACGGTGGGTGGTGGTGGTGGTGGTGGTGGTGGTGGCCGTGGCGGTGGCGAGGCTCGCGGTGGGCAGACGAGGGAGGGTGGGTGTGGACGAGAGAGTAGGGTAACGAGCAGAGTTCGTCGAGGTAGACGGAAGCCTCGTTCGGGGAGGTATAAGGTTGGGGAGTTTGATAACGCAAAGGGGATTGCGCACGTGGGCGGCAGAAAAAGAGAGAGGGGTGGAACTGTGGTCGGGTGCAGTCTTGTATATAAAACATTCAAAAGGCTGTTTTTATTTCGGTGCGATTCAATGCATTCTATAGCGAAGACTTGCCTGCCTGGTTGCCCGGATGCCTGCTGTTGCCCTCCTACCCTTCTTTCCTACCTGCTACCATCGCGTTAACCCCCATCTCTCTCCCCCTCTTTCGCGCATCCCCTCTGCCTTTCACCCTTCTGCCGTCAGTCAACCTAGCTTCCTGTCTGCATTTCAAATTGATGGATTTACCAAGGAAGGACAAAGAGGGAGAACGGAGACAGATATATATATATACATATATATATCGGGAAAAGGAAAAAAAGAAACGTGGAAAACAAGTGAAACGTCCGTGTCGTTTATGCCTAACCTATACTCTCATCCGAAAGAGAGGTTTCGTATATTTTTTTCCCCAACCGGTCCACGAATCATCGCTCCAGCAGGCAAAATTCTCGACGAAATTCTCTGTGGCCAGGACGTGGACGTCCACGTTCGAGATCCACACGCCCACGGATACAAATGCGCGCGGGCCGCTTTGCGAGAGTCGACTGCGTGGACTCGGATACAAACCGAGAGGGGAGGGGAGGGGTGAGGGCGAGGTTTCGACGGAAAATCGTCGAGCGATTTTTAAGGGGAGCGAGAGACGTTCGAAATTCGTTCTCCAGTCAGTCGGAGTTGGGTGAGAACGAGAAGTGAGATTTTTCGAGGGAGGAGCGAGCGCACGCATAAGCGTTACTTACTGCACTTCGTAAATATTACCAATTCGACGTTTCCATTCTGTTCGTTTCTGTTCCGAATGCGCGAACGAAGATTCGCAAGGCCTGCGTTTAAAAATTTCAAGTTTACCGGAGTGAAATATTTAGCGGGGAAATTGAAACGTTATTTTGTTAATGTCCCTGCAGGTACGAGCACTTAAAAATTTATTCGTACATGTATTCGGGATATCTATTCCGTGTTCTGCGCATCGCTCGACTCGTCGAGCACTTGACTCGTCGTTAATTTTTCTTTTTTTTAAATAATATTCGCCTGGATGGATTCCCTCCCTCCTCTCCTTCGACTTCGATCGATGAAAATCGCGAAAATTGATGGAAAATGTGTACAACGATATCGAAGATTTTATTTATTTGAATAAAAAGAAATATATATGTATGTAACAATCGGAATGTATAAAACGAATGTAATATTAATTAAAATTTATCTTATCGAACGGAAGAAGGGAGAAAAATATTACCAAGGTGAAACAATAGGGGGAATGAAATGTGACGAGGGAAGAAAAATTATAGGCTTGAAGGTATCATTTCGTTTGGATATTTTATCTCCGCCTCTAAAAGCCACGTTTTAGAGGTAATGGGGTCACCCAGCAGCCGACATTGCGAATCTAGGCTTAACGATAAAAAGAAAGGTTTGTCTCTCTTATCGATTTTCCACTTTGTATCCTCCGCTTCCTACCCCTCGCCGTTTCTCCCCCACGTCACCGATTTAACGTCCATGTTTTATTATGGTAATTGATTAACCATAAAGTCCATCCAATTAAATCCCTTTAAAGTGGCGCGAGAGGGATGTACGGATGTTAACGCGGATTTTTTTCGATCCATTGCCTCTCTCCTAGCATTTCACCTTTCTTTCCTTTTTTTCTTCTTTTTCTCTCTTTTTTCCTTTCCCTTTCCTTTCCTTTTTTTCCCCCAATCCTAGCAATTGGGTTCGAACTTAGAGGGAGCGGAACGTGGGATACGTAACGTAAAGCTGTTCGTTCAACAAAGGGGAACAAAGCGATCCGTCCCAGCTTTCGCGAGGGTTAATAATGGAATTATGAATCGCGTCGCGGCTAAACTTAATGCGATTTCCCTGTAAACCCCACGGTAAGCGGCGTGTGGACCGATCAATGCAAGCGTTATAAGACTCCGGTATATTTTCTAGGGTTTCTAGGGTATCGCGATTTCGAATCGAAAATTCGATTCCGATCCATTGATTTATCTTTGGATAACACGCGTTTCTCGAATCGTGCGTCGAATAAACCGCGAGATCGAAACTTTTTCCTCGCTTTTTCTTGCAAATATAATATAAATACGTACATAAATATTCACACGTGTAAATTCTCTGAAACAGTTTATAATATATATATATATATCTCGTTGTTTCGTTACACAAATTATTATATGTACACTTTCGTTATATATTTTCCATTAAAAGAAGAAGAAAATTAATTTACCGACAGAGACGTCGGTGGAATAACGGTTGCCGGGGAAAAAGAAAGAAAGCACGTGCATTAAATTTTCTCGTGCGAAGCGTTTGAATGCGTGCAACGGTTCCGCAAAGAAACCGCTACGCTGCAATTAGAATGAACTAGCCAGTGCGCGAAATAAGATATTTATATAAGACGAAAGCTTAAAATCTCCCTTCCTCCTTTCAAAAAAAAAAAAAAAAAAAAAAAAAAAATGGAGGGAGTGCGCATAGAAATTGCGCGAGTAATTTTTTTTTTCTTTTTCTTTTTCCCCAAATCCTTCGAATTCATCATAAAAATCTAAAAAAAAAAAAAAAAAAAAAAGAAATAGGTCAGGCGAGTTTGCCGCCTTTTCGTTCACAACGCTCGTTTCGAAAATATTTCGCTATTATTTAACACGGTAATTGGCGGAAAAAATATTTCATTGTTTCGAACGTGTATCCGGAATCCGGTATTGCATATGTATGCGCGCATCGTTCCATATGATAATTACCAAGTTTTAACGGGGCGCGTTTACATACCCGTTTCCGTTTAAGGGATATATCCCCCTCCTCCCTTGCGAACCACCGTCCACCGTGATAAAGTTTGGCGAAAGAAGGAGAGAGAATAAAAAAGAGAATGGGATACGCGTTGTTCGCGCGGAAATAACGAGACACGAGACGCTTGTTCATCTGCTTTAACGAGAAGGCATTATCGAAAAGGTGATACCGGGATTAATTACTTTTAAATTACGTTTAAACTTTCGAGTAATTGATCGTCGGCCATTCGGATACAGAGATCGGTTGGAAAAAATCTATTCAAGACCTGTTCCATAGAAATAGAAGGAATCAATTCTAGCTCTAACTGAACTCGCTCTCTTTCTCTCTCTCTCTCTCTCTCTGAGAAACGTCTTTTGAAAAAAAAAAAAACAAAAAGAGAGAATCTTTCGATTCCATCGTAGCTTGCTACGTGCACGCGTCAAGTTTGGGTTTATAACGTCCGCGACTCGAAAACCAAGCTTCGGTACACCGAGACCACATCTGAAAGTACAACAAAGATTTAATTGAAGGATTAAGTTGCAGTTCGGGGAGGGAGGAGCGCTCGCGTAAATGCGACTTTTATCTAAGGAGGATCGAGGTTGCCTCCTCGAGTTCTCGATTGGTTTTTGGATTCCTGCCTCGTCGCGTGTTTACCAGCTCGTCGTTAGACGTCGAGGACCCGTCGAAACGAAAAGAAAGGAGAGGAGAGGAGAGGAGAGGAGAGGAGAGGAGACTATCGAGAAGTATATCGAGAAGGATAGAGGGATCCGCCACGTCTATGCGATCGGCGTCCGTTAAGATGGGCCGGTGGTGGCTGTGGCTGGCTGGCTGGCGGTCTAAAGTATAGCTCACAATGCTCGCCAGGGCGGGGAACAGACACACCGTGGCAGTTAGAGGCACGTGAGCGGCATGCAAGATGGACCCACATATTCTATCCAACCGAGAAACCTTCTTCCCCCGTTCCTCCATCTGTGGAGGAACCTCGTCTGCTTCGTCCCCAACGGAGCTTCCCCCTCCGGAGCTTGCTCTCGTTTCAGGCCGCATCGGCCGCTTGCCGTCGAGTTGGTTGCTTCCATTGCCATTTTCTGAACCAGACCCAATTCAAAACCTCAACCGCCCTGCCTCTCCTTATCCCTCGACCTCGCCACGAGAAACACCACGCACACCCCCGCACGCCATCTCGAATTTACGTTACGTTACGTTACGTTACGTTACGTTACGTGTTCACACGGTGAAGGGAGGGTCGGCCAGAGAGGCGACGGCCAGCGGCAAGGTTTAATTAAGCCGACGCTGCACCGACACTCCTGAATCTATTCCATCGAATTCGAGACGAATCATCCCTCCCCTCCGGTGTTCCTACTCGATCGATGCGAAACGATGGAGTAGAAACTGCGAGTCCATGGTAACCGCGCTTCCATCCAGATGAACGATCGTCGTAGAATTGACTCCGTGCGTTTGTTGACAATGCGATCCGTTTCGGACGCTGCGCTCGATTCTCGTTTATCCCCTCCTCACCCGGGTAATTTTTACGCGTTTTCGCGTGAAAACGATAAAAAGAAGGAGAGCTTTGGATCGAGATTTGGAAAATAGATTTCGATCATTTTAATAATCGATAAATAAGTTTGGCCAAGTTTGCCCCGGGCACACCAATTTATCTTGATTCGTTCGAACAAGTAAAACGTTCGTTTTAGCCGGGAAAGAAAAATATTGCCCGTACGTGAATGCCGCGAGGAAAGAGAAGATTATCTGAACGCAGTTTGTTTGAAATAGTGCTACTTTTGTCGAAGCTAGTTCATTTTTTGGATACGGTGGTAATGCGAGGAACGTGATTGCTTTCGAATCGTCCGTACGTTTATCCGTTCTATAAAAAAATGGTGGATATGGATAGAAAATATTTGAAATACGCGTTACACGTATCTCTTAATGTCCCAATAAATTGGCAAATTTTCTTATCGAATAAATATCTAATACCCCCGACCGACCCGAGGCCAATATTTCTCCGCAAACGCGCATAGATTTCGCACAGGAGCGGAGTTCCTAGTTCCTACAAACATAACACGACGGTTGGTAATCTCGTGTGCGAGATCTATAAATCCATCCCTCTTCCTCTCCCTCCCAACCTTCTCTCTTTCCACGTTCGAAATCCTCCCTATTTCGAATATTCGCAAGAATAATATTATTGACCGTCTCACGACGCCCACGCGACTCCCTCGCCGGGCTATCATCCTCCTACGAATTCGTTAGAAAATATCGATCCAACGCGATAATCTCCAACTATACATAAATCGATCCGATATATATACAGATCTCGAGACACTCGTATTATCAAAGATCGAGAATTACTGTTCGTCACCAGGGGGGCAGCTCGATGACGTAACAAAGTGGAACAACTATCCCACGGGACGGTGGCGAGGGAGAAGTTGCCTCGGACGGGAAAATAAATTCGCGTCAAGACAATAAAAATAAGCGCACTCGACGCCTGGGCCCCTGCCTATCCGTTTCTTCCATTCCCCGACTCCCTTCCGAAGGGAGAAGAAGCTTCCCTTTTTCCAGCGCCTTCTTCGTGAGAGAGGGACGGGAGGAGAAGGGAGAGCCACCCACTCGAGTCGCTCCTTCCTTCGTCAAGCGTCACCAACGCTTCCCATCCCTTGCTCTCTATATCCACCCTTTTTCCCACCGATTTCGACTTTCTTTCCGCCTTTCTGTTCCTCGTAATACGAGCTAAGCGATTCGCCCGTCACTTTTTCCCTTATCTTTCCACCCGACGTTTTTTTGCATCCGCCGCCGTTCACCCAATCCCCCCTCTCCCGCCCTACTTTCGCCAATATTTGCTCTCATCTTTCGGCTTATTGGGGAGGGGAGGGGGAGGGGGGCTGCGAGACCAGAGCCGCGGCTATTGGCTCTTCCACCCGTCACCAGACCAGCGAGGTGCTCCTCTCGAATCGGTGCTAACCCAAGTTAGCCTGATTTGTGCAAACTCAAGTCCTTTCCTCTCTCTTTCCCTCTCTTTTATCATTCGTCCGATTCCCGTGTCCAACGACTTCTCCTTCTTCTTCTTCTTCTTCTTCTCCTTCTTCTTCTTCTTCTTCTTCTTCGACGAGCGGTCGATCTTTGCTCCTCCGCCCGGGATTTCGCATTCATCGACTATGGTTAATTACGATATTGCTCCCGAGACGCTGATAGCTTCTCTCCGTCTGTCTCTCCCCTGACCTGCCCCTCCGTCTATTTCTATCTCCTCTTATCTAGCCACCGATTCCCCGCTCCTTACTTCCAGCCTATCCACTCTTTGCACTTCGTGTTTGCACGACCCTCGATCGAACAGCCACTTTGCCCGTTTCTATAAACTTCTCTCAAACGGAATTTTTACGATAATAAAAATTCTTCTCTCTCTTCCTCTCACGCGAAATTCTCATCTCTCCTACCGTTTCCTTTTATGTACTGCACCTTCTTCTCTCTTGTTTTTACTTGTTTTTTATTTGTTACATTTGTTTAAGATGGAACGAGCTTAATTTTCCCCTCTTTTCATTCAGTTCACATTCGATCGATACGCTTGTTCACCCGGAGAAAGTTAAGGGACAAAATTTCTTTATGTATTTGTTCTCTATGTTGGGGAAAAAAGGAAGAGTTAATTCGTTTCTCAACTTGTTTGTGTTCGCTAACCAGCTATCGCAGCGATGGGGAAGAATTTAATAGTTACGAATAAAGTTATTTCCATAAGTTACTTGGATGATTTATTATAATAATAATAATCGCGAATAATTATTAACACCAAATATGAATAACAGCTACGAATAAATATTACTCGAGCATCGACAATTTTTCCGTATTTCGTTTTTTTGCCAAGTCGAATTTCAATTTAAAAACAACATCAACATTGGAAATTAATTTAAACGGGTGACAAATTTCTCGATTGTTAGCGCAAATATTCGTCGATGTAAATGGCGATTCCCGTTACGTTAGATTCGTCCCAGCGCGAAAGACCGTTTAATCCATTCGATCTTCCATCGATCCACAATGTTACCCCCCTTTTCCAACCGTGATGTTTGTCACCGCACACGATCTTTGCCCCATCCATGAGGAGACAGTTTGGTCGTTTCTTCAAAATTCGATTCGATCGGTTCCCCTTTTCTTGATAATACCCACCTATCTCCACCTTACTACACTCCGCCTGATACCCAGCTCTACGAGCCTTTCGTATACTTTCGGGTATCCGAAAGAGATGCTCTGCTGAGTAAGACGGAACGGTGGATCACGAATTTCCCCCCTTCCTCCCCTGCCCACTATTCCTACCCCAGTATTCGTACGAATCGAACGAATCCAATCTCGCTCCTCCGAGTCGGAACGTCATACCCGTTCATACCCGTTTCTTTTCGCGGTAACGATTACGGGCGGACTTCCTTTTACCGCAATCGGTGATACGTTTCAATAAAAAAAAGAAAAAAAAAGAAGAAAGAAAAGGAAAAAAAAAAAAAAAGGCCAACCGTTGCGTTTCAACAGCGATGAAACAATGCGCGCCGGAGAATTAAAATGGGACGTCTCTTTCTCTTCCGCGATCCCCAAGAAAAGAAAATGAAACGAATATTTTCCTTCTTCTTCTTTTTTTAATTCCGGCCAGGAGAACGGCTTTTTATTCGACTGGTCAAAAATTAAAATTATACGTATCGGTGTGAAAAAAACTCTTTTTCATTCTTCTTGTTCCTTTGAAAAAAAATGGAAAGAATATAATAAATATAATAATAAATAATAATAAATAATATGAATATAATAAATAAAATCTCCATGACGCATACGGATCTCGATTCAAGTTTCAATAAGTTTACTTAAATTTTCCTCTCCCTTACTTCGATCATCATCGCGCCTCCAAGAGACCTCCAACGATGACGCTTAAAAGTTCCCTGATCTCGTCTAATCCCGAGCAAAGAGAAAGAGAGACACAGAAAGAGAGAGAGAGAGAGAGAGAGAATGTAGCATACGGTTTCCTTGCACGAAGGGAAACTGCGATCGATTCCAACTAACGCGGACCATCTGTACACACGAATCGAAAAACAATGCGACCACGTTCGCGAACGTGTGTACGCGAACGGTTTGATCGTGGCCAAATACCGATAAGAGTGCTCGTGGCGCGACACCAGCGCCACGATGATCCGAATGCAGGGAAGCGGCTTAAGCAGGCGTTTAAATTCAGCGACACGTACTCGGGCAGGGAACTGGGTTCGACCCTTTTCTCGCTTCCTTTTTTCTTTTCCTTTTTTCCCTTTTCCTTCTTTTTTCCCCTCCCCTTTTTCTCTTTCCTTCGCCACGCGGCGTGACCGTGTGGCGACACGGAAAAAATCAGAAAGGGAATACTCGGTGGGCGGCTTCCATCGTTGCATGATTTAACTCGAGATCCATTTCTCTCTCTCTCTCTCTTCTTCCTATCCAATCTTGGCCAGGATGTAATGATCTGAGAAATTGTACGCTCGGTATCGTGCAAAGAAGCCAATATCCGTGGATATACCGAGCAATGTATACACGTACGTTGAATTTTACGTGGTGGTAGCGATTTCATTCTCTCTCTCTCTCTCTCTCTCTCTCGAGATGCTTGTAAGTATTTTGTCAAGCATTGTGTAATTATTACACATTATATTGTATGTTATCGAGACGATTTTCAAAATACAGGGCAGCGGATTGTTAACTAAGGCACCGTGTTATTTATTTGTGTCAACCGTAATATCAAGCGTCTTAAGGATATTACCATTGCTGGTAAGGGAAGAGGGGCAAACTCTGAATGGATGTGTTACTTTGCAAGAAAAATTACAGGGCGGATAAAAGTACTTTGAACGGGTGGGGGAGAAGCATCGAAGAGATTTCTTTTCGAAGCTTGGGACATTACTTCTCATTTGGGGAAGAAAGTATTGCGATAGGTTGAGAGACACTGCATAGTTAAACCCTCAGCGGGAAGAGGAGCGGGTGGGTGGGCCACGAAGAGGAAACGGTCGCCATTTCCTGGTGACGCGAAGACTCCCCAACCCAATCCTGAACCATCAACTTCCAACGGGTACAGTCTCACTCGTGGCGATCTATTTCTACGAATATTTTTGGGTGAAACGAACTATTCCGTTTACGCGGTTTATTCAAAAAAAAGGGGATGGCTAATATCCCTCTTGACGAATAGTATCAAAGCAAATTCGAGCAAATTCGTCGACGATTCCACGAGAAAAGAAATTAATAATAATAATAACTTAGCGTTAGTTAAACTCGATGTAAACGCAGTTTAAACCGGTTAAACTTAGCACACGAGTCGCTTTATCCCTGTGCAAATCTACGCAAGGATATGGAAACGTTAATGAAACGTTGATTCGTGAACGGTTCAACGCATGTCTCGATCGATTCCGAAGCCGAATATAAATATATTATTCGACAAACTTGGTCGACAAGTAGGCAATTCATTTCTACGTGGCTACGTAATAACGTATACGCAAAATATTGAAAATTGTATAAAAATAATTTTTACGAATCTTACTTTAAGCTTCGTCGGATAAATTGCCATGTCCTTCATTTATCAAGAAACGAGTTTAAAAAAAATTTCAGATGCACAAAATGCCGAGCGAAAGGTATTAAAAATTACCAACGTTTTATTCGGGATCCCGAGAAGGAATCGGGTCGAGAAGGAAAATTCTCCGTCTCGTATTTCCCGCAACAACGTTAAAACGGGCGCAACGATTCGGTGATGGAACAGCGCGATAAATCGGTAAGACGCGAATTGTTATTCGTTCCTCGTCAGAACGAAGGGAGGGAGGGGGAGGGGCGCGGAACGAAAGCACAACAAGTGACACGCAATTCCGATAGGTGAATTTGAAATGGCCGGGTCGGCGAGCCGTGTTCCAGCCCGCTCGTTTCAGCGGTTGGCGAAGGTAAAGCACGCTGAAAATAAATTATGCACGCACTTCGCGTACGAATGCGCACGGTTAGTTGGCCGCCGCTTTTCACGGGAAACGGCTTAACCGAGGGGAAAGGGTAGAGCGGCGGACCGAAGAGAGAGAGAGAGAGAGAGCAGATAGGATGCGAGGGCAAAAGAGGTAAACGTGGGAGAGGGTGGGCGGTTCGCGCGGACGGCGGCACGGAATGGGCGGTAGCGGAGGACTGCAGGAAACTGAAACGTGGCCAAATCGAAATTAACTCGCGCGTAACAAAGCCGCGACTGAAATATTAATTATCTGAAAATTAGTTGGATATGGGTCACCAGACGGTGAGTTATGCGGCTTGTACGCGCGCTCCACCCCCGTAAATACGCGAAACGGGGAAGAAGGGAAGGGAGAACCGCCACCGCTTTTTTCTCATCTCCCTCTCCCACCTCTCGCCCCCATTGTGCCGAAAATCCATCCGTCGCGCGGTTTGCATCCCCGTCCGCCACGGGGGGATATAAACTTTCTCGCGCCAAGGACATTTGTCTCTCTCTCTCTCCCTCTCTCTCCCACCCTCCTTCTCCCTCGTCATCCTCCCCCGTGCATGCGCGGTCCTCCCCCGACGGCCACCGCCGCGTTAACTTTATCAAAGTCGGTTCCAGGTAGGTATAGCTATACGGTGGCGGGCGAACGCGTCCGGTTTGTCCGCAACGTTTCAATCTGTCCGATGGATTTTACCGCACCGGAGGAAAAATACTAGGAGGAGGTGGCCTCCTCTCGTTGAATTACGATCTTCGCTCCCCCTTCGGTTGTGTATCGTTGATTCGGTCGCGAGCGCGAGCCAAGGTGAGAGTGTTCGATGGTGTTCGGAGGGAGGACTTCCCCTCCACCTCCTCCTCCTCCTCCTCCTCCCCCACCGTGTTACCGAGATTAACTCGTCACTGTCCGGAAACCCGGTAATATACGTATCCGCCGTTGCCCGACCCCTCTCTCTCTCTCTCTCTCTCTCTCTCCGCTCCGACGCTCCCCCATTTTTCCACGCATTTTCGTTCTGAATCTTGCACACCGGACGAGTGATTGATGCCGTTCAAGCATCGCGTATCTCTCCCTCGGCCCGAGAATGACGTAGCTGACACGAATCAATCAACCGACCGACCGATCGACCGCGCTCCACCTAACTGCCGCGTATTTACGAATCTTACGCGAAATTACGCGCTCGAGATTAATTAGAGGGATTGTCGCGGAAAATTGAAATTCTACCCACACGGATTTTCGAAATATTGTATTATATTCGCTATGTACGAATATCGTACATACGTCGTTGAATATTTAATATTAGCGTTGAGACGTTTTTTCTTTCTCCTCTAGATGGCGCTTCGTCCTCGTTCTCGAAGAATTCGCATGGAAGAAATCGACGAGAATTTTCCGTTCCATGGTTATGGAATGTCGTTGGCTATCGTTTAGTTCGTTTGAACTGGCGCGATTTGAACGATTCCCTGGGAACGTTCAAATGAGGTCGACGATATTTGGGAACGTTTAACGATTGAAGGGGAGCAAAAGAGCGTCGCGGAGGCTGGCCGCTCAGGGGGATCCCCGAGTCGTAACGCACATGGTTTGTTCACACGTATAAATGTTCGGAACCTTAAGTATACACAGGGCCCGTGTGTACTCGGCGTCTAACAAGGGATGGCGCACACAATCACGGTCGCTGCTAATGGAAATAACACACACCTGACTTGCGCTAACTAACATTTAGTTCGAACATGGCGTACAGATTCTGTTTGTTTGATTGTTTGCCAAAAGCCCGCAAATATTGGTCGATCCATTTACTATGCGCGTTCTGCCCATCCCGTGGACGCGCGTGAATACGCGTTGCCACTACTCCTACCTCGAAAACATTTCAGTTTCGTCAGTTGCATCATTGTTTTCCACCATGATTCATTTCGATCGAGTCGGGAAAGGGGGAGCAGAAGCTTCTTGTGAAACTCGATTGCAACCTCCCCTTCTCGAATTTCTTATCTCTATCTAAGAGGAACGGTAGCGGAAGAAATGGAGGATTGGTCGGTCGCTCGAAAGGGGGGGAGGAGATCGTTTCTCATCGTTGATTTCACGGGTCGGATGATGAAGTGATGAAATGAATATTATCCGAGACGAGGAGATTTCCCGCAACTTTGAAACACCACCCCACCACGGTTTCGTTTTTCCCGTTGTAACCAGAAAATACGGTGTTATTTGTCGGAAGTCATTGCCTCGCCTGAAAATTTACCATCGAATCTGTGTGACCGCGACTTTCCGCGCGGACGATGTAATAAAAGGGAGGGGGGAGAGGAAGGAGGAGAAGCAGGAGGAGGAGAAGGAGGAGCAGGAGGAGGAGAAGGAGGAGGGGGTTGAAACGTAGCGAGTCAAATTACACAAACGAGAATTTATGAAACGGCCACGCGAGTACGACTGGTGCGTCCAATGCGTCGCCTGATGGTCTCCACGGCTACTCCCCCCCTCCGAACAAATGGCGCAAAATTAAGTTTTATTCCTCCCCTCCTCCCCCCTTCCTCCTCGTATTTCCTAACCGCCGTTAAAATCGTCGTCCTCTCGTCTCTCTCTCTCTCTCTCTCTCGCTCGAATAATTAGATGCGTAAAAACGGCGGTTAGAATAATTTCTGTTTTTTTCGTAGGTAGGGAAAACGAATGAAAACGTTTCGGTTTCAACGTCTTTTTTTTTTTTTTTTTTTT
>NW_025223180.1:1072420-1091113 GCF_014066325.1 Apis laboriosa
TTTTTTTTTTTTTTTTTATTTTTTACGCTCGTCTAACTCCCGTGCCCGTTCTAATTTTCATTAACCGAGGGGGAAGGGAAGGGGAAAATATCATAGTTGTAATTACGTTTGTGAAAAATTAGAGATCCTCCTCCCGCCTTCCCTCCTTCACCTTAGTTTTCTTAATTTCGTCCGTTTCAACTTTTTTTATAACACGCAAATACGTCTATCTTTTCTCGTACAAACGAACACGATACATATCATATATATATATATATATATATATGAATGAAAACAATTTAATCGAACGAGCCATCGTACGCGTAATATCCATCCCCCTATAAATTAGAGACTTTTGATCTCGATATTATACTCTGCCCCCCTCCCCTCCCCTTCTCCACGACCCACGAAAATCACGATATAATTAAATCTTAATTATCTCTAAAATCCCCGTTTCAAACGGGGGTGGAGAGAGGGAAGGGGAGGGGAGGGGGGGCATCGCGAAATATTCGATTGGTGGAATCGCACGGGTGGAAAAACCGATCGCGAAATTCTTGGGCTCGTAGGCCAGGGGTGGAATTCCCGTTGCGTGGAACACGCGCGCGCGCGCGCACACGGTGAAAATAGTTTGGCCGCTTTGTTCACCCGTTGCCTGTCGCCACGCAATTTTCATAGTGTTCGGAGCGGAACGGGTGGGGGAGGGGGGGGGGAGGGAGGGGAACGACGTATTTCGCCGAAAGTCATTATGTCAGGAAAAATTTCACGAATCCGCGCTGCGCGCTGGTGGTGGTGGTGGTGGTGGTGGGCCGGGGTTTCTGGACCGGCCGTGTAATAAAGGGGATGAAATGCACTGAGTCAAATTACGCCAACGAGAATTTATGAAACGGGGAACACGAGCACATCCGGTGCGTCGAATGCGTCCGCCGATGCTCCTCCTCCTCCTCCTCCTGGACAATCCGAGCACCATCCCTCTGTCACCAGCGCTTGTGTCACCCACACGACGACGACGACGACGACGACGACGACGACGACGACGATGACTACGACGCCGTAGAAGCGGAGCCAGTTTTTATATTTCAACCACCGCGACCCAACTTTCCTTTGTTGCCGTAATCAACGTCCACGCGGACCGCCCTCTCTATCGACAAGTCTTCACGTGGTACGCGATACGAGTTAACACCCGCAAAGGGTGTTTCGCAACTGCCGTTGCGAAAAGTTGAGGTTGAGTTTGAAAAGTTGGATTTCCATCCCCGATGTGTCTTTCAATTTCGTAATAATTGTTTATTATTACGAGGAAGAGGTAACGAATTTCTCGACGATTTTCTTTTTTCTCTATTTTTTAACGCACATCGTCATTTTTTTAGTACACACGTCGAAACCTCAAGTATTCTTCGAGTCGCGAAGATTTTATTCTTTTGTAGGATCAAGCAAGATAAATTTAATCGATCGAACACGATTGTCTTTCATTTTATTTGCAACGTGTAACAGATTAGGTTTGCGTATTAAGGGAAATGATCTATGACTTTGTTTCTCCTCAAAGAATTCGTAAACTTCGTTTCAGAGACTATTTTCCAAGTTTTAGGAGGATCGGCTTAAAAGGTTTTATCGCTATGACAAGGAAGAAATGAAAAAAGAAGAGAGAAAGAGAGAGATCGAGTTCAAGGTTATCCACCGCAATCGTTCCTCCCTGTTCCTCAATTAGACATAGCGTATCCTGCCCCCCCCTCTTTTTATTTCACCAACCAACTTTGACAACCGAGTCCCCGAACTTTCCGCGACTTTGTTCATTCCTTTGGTTCCCTTCCCTTAAACCATCCTCGGCTATTAAGTTCCCAACTTTCTAACCTTCTATCGAAACTCCCTTTGTGAAGCTCGATAAGCTTTTATCCTTTTTCGACGCCGAAGAAATTTTCAGGAAAATTTTTTCTTTTCTTTTCTCTTTTTTCATAAAACCGAAGAACGTGGCACGGAACACGCGATGAAACAACACGTGCGATGATTATATTTTATCAAAAATTGAAAAAGAAAGAAACAAGGTGTTTCCTTTTCTCGTTTTCTCTTCTCTCGAAAGCGACAACCCACGACGACGTTATATATATATATATATATATATATAAAACGGGGAAAAATAATTTGCTTGAAAGATACGAAGGAAGGAAACGTTAATTCCGTACGAAATGTAAAAGCATCGAGGAACTTGCAAAATGTAAAAAGGAGCAAAAAGAAAAAAAAAAAAGAAAGAAAGAAAGAAAGAAAAAAAAACGAGAGCAAATACTGTCCGCATATGTCGAGGAAAACTCTAGTTCGGAGTAGTCCGCCTTCAAGTTTTTAATTTAACTTTCTCCTACTAATGAATGAATTTTAGCAACTTTAATGCAAACATCAATTTAATTTGCATCGTAAATTAATTGCCGTCCCTAACTAACACCGCCGCTTTTATACATATATATATATATACATACCACGTTTCTAGAAGTCGTAAAAACCGTGCGCGTAAGTACTTGCATCACGTACTATACGCTTTTGTGGAACTTGTGAACATCGTGTAATAGACACGGCGTTGATATACCCTACAAGATTTCAACCGTTTTTATTTCTCGTAAAACGAGTTGCGAGTGTCGAGTGGCAATACGAATTGAACTGTAAAAAATTTATTTTTAAGCGCCTGGCATGTTTATCGCTACGTTTCTCTGCACTACCTTTAAACACGGAACGATCGCGTAATCTCGAATAATTTCCTAGTAAAGAAAGGAAAGGGAAAGAAATTAGCACAAAAGTATAATCCTAAAATGAGCAGAATTTTAGAAATCGATATCATTTGATTCGAAACCTGTTCTAATATTCTTCCTTCTTTCCGGAACGGATCGAATCGATAATTCAAGCATTTCTAAAGTAAAAAAAAAAAAATCCATTTCTCACGTTCCCATAAATCTGAAAGATAACTCGGTTTCACGAAAGCCTTGAACGCGACCTTACGGCCTATTCGAAATCACGCGAATCGATCAGAGGAGAATGTATCCAAGGGGGGGGAGGGAAGAAAAGAATCGATAGTAACGATCCTCCACTTTCTCCTCCTCGTCCGCCACTTTCGACCATTCGAATCAATCGAATTCAGTTATTCCTAGCAAGCCTCGCGTAGAATTAGATAGTCCAAGGAATTCTGCTACACCAGAAGAAGAAGAAGAAGATGAGGAAGAAGAAGAAGAAGAAAAAGAAGAAGAAGAAGAAGAAGACGAAGAAGAAAAAGAAGAAGAAGAGAAAGAGGAAGAAAAAGTCCAGAGATTGACTAGAGAGGGGGGAGACAGGGAGAAGAAAGAAGAAAGAAGAAGGAAGATGAGGGGTTAGGTTAAGGGAATATTAAAGATCGAGAGTCGAAACACCAGGGTAGGGGAACATGCGACTAGAGAAGAGAGGCTTCTATTCGCCCTCATTTCGTATTCCGTGGGAACAACTCTCCTCCTCCCTATCTATTACTCTCAACTTCCTTCTCCGCGCTACGCTCTCGCGTTTCGCCTTCGCGTTTCACCGATTTATGGATTCATCGAGAGAGTGATCGAGAACCGGGTTTGTTACGAGTTTGTTGTCGTCGGCGGCCGTGTTCGAAATTATCAAGCGTCTAAGCTTAGCTTAGCCTTAGTCAACTTCCTCCCCTCCCCCTTATTTACCCTTCGTCGAGGGGGGATCCCCTTTACCTAGCCAAGTGTATTATTTTCAAATAGCATCCGAAGAAAAAAGAGGGGTGGGAGAGAGGTGGGAAGCAAAAGAGGAGGAATAGAGTATCTCCATTCTCCTACTCCCTTCCCACTCCCCATAATATCTCTCCTTTGAACTCGTGATGAAAAACTAGAGAGGGTAAAAAAGAAGCAAGCAAGCAAGCAAGCAAGCAAGCAAGCATCCTACCCTTTGACCCGAGCAAAGTAGACTCGACGTTACACTCGCAAAAACTCCACGGATGAACGAAAACTGTTCTTTCGTGTATCCTGGCCGGGCCGCCTCAATTTCTCTCCATTTCGATTCGATCTTTACGAATGACATCGCGAACCGGCCCCTGATGTTGTTACGTTGGTTATGAAATGATTCGTGGACCGTTCTCGCGTTCTCGCGTTACGAGAGATTAAATTATGCCCGGCCACGTGCACGGAGATTCATTCCATTATCCGAAGACAAAGGATTTGTAATGAAATTACAAGCGGATCGGATATGCGAAACTTAACGTCGTTAAGTACCTTCCGCGCTGTTAATTTAAACTCGAAACTTAGCGACGAGCGGGCTAATCAGTTGTGAAACAGGGAGATCACGATCGCGATCGAATCGATCGAGTCCTTTTATCGAGCGATAAATAATAATAAAAAGAAAAATTATTGCGAAAATTGAATTTATTATTCCTCTCTGTTCTCCTCGTTGAAAAAATTTTATCGCTGGATTTCGAAAGTTTATATTTTTTCGAAAATGAAAATTGCAGGAATCGAGCGACACATGATAAAATCCTCTCGCGATAAATAATAATAATAAAAAGAAAAGTTGCGAAAATTAATTTATTTCTCTCTTCTCCTCGTTTTAAATCGACGAATTTCGAAACTTATCGAATTCGAAAATGAAAATTCCAGAAATCGAATCGATCGAATCGAACGACATATGATAAAATCCTCCCGCGACAAATAATAATAATAAAAAGAAAAATTGCGAAAATTAATTTATTTCTCTCTTCTCCTCCCCGTTTTATCGATGGATTTCGAAACTTTATCGAATTCGAAAATGAAAATTCCAGAAATCAAATCGATCGAATCGAGCGACACGTGATAAAATCCTCTCGCGACAAATAATAATAATAAAAAAAAAATTGCGAAAATTGATTTAATCCTCTCTTCTCCTCGTTGAAAAAACTTTATCGGTAGATTTCGAAACTTTATCGAATTCAAAAATGAAAATTCCAGGAATCTTTTATCGAGCGATACATGATAAAATTCTCTCACGACAAATAATAATAAAAAAAAAAGAAAAATTGCGAAAATTGATTTATTCCTCTCTTCTCCTCGTTGAAAAAACTTTATCGGTAGATTTCGAAACTTTATCGAATTCGAAAATGAAAATTCGAGGGGGATAATGACACGGGACGGTAAGATATTCGAAATCGTCAAATGTCAGTTTCGCTTCAAGTTAAGGAGCCGGAGTGTACTCTCTCTATTCTGAATGGGGGCGTCCCTTGAAACGGACGTCCAAGTCGCGTCGCGTTGAATTATCTAATAGTGGAAATAGATTGGTAGTCGTCGATCTGCAAGAACGGCTAGATCGCATATCGCCAAGTCGGATGAGATTGTCGTCCGTGAAGGGTAAAGCAATTTTGTGAGCATCAGCTTTCGCTACAGTATCCTATCAGTAGCACGGTTTCGCTTAAGACATCTGCCATCGCATCGAAAAGGCGAGGGACTTTTATCCCCGTTCCGATTGTACTCGCGAAAGAATTCCTCCTCGTTGACACGTTCCATTTCTTTTCGTTCCCGTCCACTTTTTTTGTATTTCAAATTATTGATCCGTCGATCGTTACGAGTTTTAGAGAATATTTTTCTTTTTTATTTTTATTTTTTTTTTCTTTCTTCAAAAGAGAAGAGACTCGCAATTCTTCGACAGAGAAACGACAGACGATCTTCGATCGACAAAGTTCGATTTAACACACCCTGAGAGTATCTGTCTAAGTTGCGATTGTTTACACTTTCCAACTTATAATTGATACAACAGTCGAGAGCAATAGATCGATCCCTTTGTTCGATCGAATGCCTTTTAAACTCGTACAAAATTTCATCGATCAACATGGATCGTACAACTTGTCCGAATCTACATTTCCGTATTTATCTTTGTTCTTTGTACCAACGAAAGATTAAAATTTCACGGTCGTCATCGGGGTTGAGTTCCCGTGAACAACGAGAATCGAGGGAACGATTGTTGAACGATTTCGAGAGAGAGGGAGAGAGTTTGCGAAACATGCATAATTTCAACACATCGAGCCTTCCAAATTACAAATTGACGGAATTACAGAGGGACGGCCACCGTTATTATACCGTATTAATGATATTTGTGTAATGCGAAAATAACACTCCGCGTATCCCGTTTACCATTCGTGAAACAACGGGCCCGCTTACCATTCACGTTCGAATATTAATCGATATAAAACTCTTTTCGCGTGTATTCGGCTGTGCAAAGCGGGCTGTAAAAATGGGGTATCGAGCGAAATATCGATTTCACTTTGACCGTTTTCAACGCTTCGACCGTAAATTTTCATGTATGGCCAAGGTGGCGTACATTACATTCATCGACCACGATCAACGGATAAATTAAAAGATCTCTGATCGTGTTCTCTCTGATCGAGCGATTTTCGAACCGATCGACGAAGGGAACGACAGGATGGACTCGTTCGTCAACGTTACCGACCACCTATTGTACGCGCGATATAAAAGAATTGAAACGAATAATAAAATGGTAAATTGCTATTCGATATCTTTCGAAAGTGATTCGAAACCCTTCGAAAAGTGGATGAACGAATATATATATATATATGCTTATACCGTTTTTAAACAAAGAAGATAGGAATACTGATATTCCTAACGTTTGAATCTACTTCGTACTCATCTCGGGAATAAATCTTTGGAATGAAATAACAGTTGCTAATGAGTAAAAAGGGGGGAATATAAATACGAGAGGGAAAAGATTACGCTTGATACGGAACGTGAAAGGGAACGGGGAGAGGAAGAATACGGAATGGAACATCGAGTTTAATTAATATTTGTCACGCCAATGTTGCGACGACGTCGAAAACGATAAAAATCCAATTGACACGAGCGAAAATTAACGAGTTAACCGTTTCTTAAGAAGCCTCCTCCTCCTCCTCCTCCTCTCTCAACCCTTAAAGAGCTAATTAATATTCTACGTTCGTTATGACATTTGCATCACGGTCGCGTGTCCTTTATCTCGCGCTGCGTCGCTTTAATCGTTCCAATAATAAGCCAGTACGTACGTACGTTCAAAGCGTTTTCTCGTTCAAAGCGTTTTGCAACAGCCGAGTAGAAAAAAAAGAAATTAATAACTTTTCCCCCCAAAAAACTCGTTTAAATCCGTAGGGAATATTCTCGTCGTGTCGTGTAGGAAATATTTTCCACGAAAGAGAAAGAGTTGGAGGGAAATCAGATTTTCCTCGGTACGACACGCGGAAGCGTGAACGCGAACGAACGGAAGGAAGGAAAGAACGGAGTGGAGCGAGAACTCTGGGCGTTAATTTTCCACAACACAACCAGAACAACAACAACAACAACAACAAGCACGGAGCCGCGCGCGTACGCACACGTACAGCTGAAAAGGAACAAAAATCGGGGGCTTCTCGCCTCGATCGAACAGCGGAATCGGATAGAATCGATCGGAGGAGGAGGAGGATCGATCCTTTGTCCCGATCGAGTTTTCACCGGCCGAAACTGCCCAACGCTTTGTCATCGAGATTTCGGTCAATTTGCGGATTATCCTCGATCGAGGATTTTAATAGCGCGATACAGGGGACGCCGGTTCACCGATACGATAGCTGCACGTGCAAACAGGAGGAGGGGAGGGGAGAGGGAGGGGGGCATTTACACGTTCGAGGCGGAATGCCGGCCGCGTACACGTCGAAACACGCGCGCGATACGCGTCCACCCGTGCTTGGCCACCCACCCGTGATGGTGGTGGTGGTGGTGGTGGTGGCGAGGTTCTGTACGTGGCCCGAGGGGATACGCCACGGGGGCTCCGCTCCGAATTTCGTTGGAATTGGAATAAAAGTAATTAGAGAGGCATTCGTGTCGTCCTGTAATTAGTTTGTGCGCGCACTACCACCCTCGCCACCCTCGCCTTCCTCCCCCGAAGACTAATGCGATTCTTGCGACAGTGCCGTCCAATTTCGTGGCGCGGTATCGCGGTTATTCCACGAGACACGGAACGTCGTTTATCTATCCCGGGCTGAAAAATATGAAGGGGGAGCACGGGATTATAGGCAGCGAGGGAGCAACGGGTGCGCGTGTAATACGTATCGCGGGTACGATTAGCCTCTGTCGTTAGCTTCTCCACTTACGTTCTCCCTTTTCTCCGCCGATTAATATTCCCGTTAACTGGCGCGATGAGAAGGTGGTGGAAAGCGGAGTCGTCTGTGTGTGAACGCTCCTTTCGAGAGAAAGATCGAGAAACGAGTTTTAATTTGTGAAATTTTTGTACAGGGGTTGTGTAGTATGGTATATAGAGAGGGTGGAATTTTCTGTGTAGGAATTCCTAGGTTACCTAGCGCGATAGAAAATATCACAAATTTCGTAGTAATTAATATTTGTGAGGTTGTTTGAGTAGTCGAGGCGGATGATTGATCGGGTTTTAAGTATTCGCATTCAGTAAAACGCGGAAATACGTTCAATCTGTATATATATCGAAACGCAATTGAGACGAGACCAAACTATTCTCGCAAACGGAAATGCATGCTTACATCCTGCAGTTTCACTCAACAAGACCATTACTCCACCTTACTATTATTCTCTGACCTACTTACGCCGCATCCATTGTCAGTAAAACCTGTTTAACTATCTTTATCCACGCTGCTGATCTCTATTTCTTTTTGTCATAACCTAGACTTAAATAACCTGCCGTATAACGAAGCAACTTTTCCCCCTCTCTTCCTTCTTATTTTCCCACCATATCCTATATATCGAGTATGCGCATAGAATTAACAATTCCATGAAAAATAATCAACAATCGTGTGTATTTATCACTTTAATTTAAGGAGAGGGAAGAAATGTGAAATATCTGAAAATAAGAATATATATTACTTGATCTCGACGCTCTTTCCTCCAAAGATCGAGGAAATTTATTTAAGAAACGGAGATTCTTTTTCGCTCGAGCGACAAGGAGATGGCGAGAACGGAACGAAAGGGGATGGAATTAAATTTGAAACTCGATCATCGCAACACCATCGCGTCACGGATAATTCAAATATCATCGAATCACGTTCGTAATCATCCAACCCGTATCTCTCCGTTCCCGACTTTAATTTAAAATCTAAAACGCAGCCGGTAATGGCGAAAAAGATCACGTTACCGCCTCGCTTCGGTTTCGGTTCCGAGGTTAAATATTTTCTCGATCCCTCGAGTTCCTTCGAGGAGGGGTACGGCGCGCGCGCGCAATTTTCACGTTAACGCGTCGCCGTCGCGTTCACCCCCGTAATTTCCGAAACGAAAGCTCTTCAATTTTCGCCGAGGCTTAACAACGCCTGTTTCGGCCAACAAACGTTTCTCGTACACAACGGTGATTCATAGTTTCGGTGCCTTACCATTGTATTTATAAATCGTTATTTGTTTAATAAATAGAAACCGGGAGTAATAAATTTGCAACCAAGCATCGTGAACACCATTTGCCAATTTAACCAACTCGAAACGATTCCTCGCGGAAATATTTTGTTACACTGAAATAACATGTACAATCATTTTTCTCTGCTTTAACCCTTTGCTCTCCAACGGTGACTCTCCGTGGGATCGCTTCATAAATAGGTTCTTAAGCTCTTTACGTATAATCTTATCTTATGAGTAATTATCTTATGGTAATCTTATGAGGCTATCGAACGCATCGAACGCGAGGGTCTGAGTCTGGAGTGAGACAGGTTTAGAGTGCAAAAGATTAATATCAATTAGAACGATTCATTTTACGCTCCATCGCGTAAGTATAGGATAATCGCTCTTTCCAGACGAAGCTGTTTCGACGCA
Source organism: Apis laboriosa (assembly GCF_014066325.1). NCBI lineage: Eukaryota > Metazoa > Arthropoda > Insecta > Hymenoptera > Apidae > Apis > Apis laboriosa. The sequence goes on from NW_025223180.1 coordinate 1,082,155, forward strand.
GGCGTAAAAATCTGTTGAAAAATTAAAAACGAGCGTTTTCGAAAAGACATTCGAGTTAACGACGAATGTTGAGCTCATTATGACGAGACGAAAACGAAAACAAAGTCACGGGACCATAAATCTCTAAATAAGATCGTTTACGCGAGGAAGGGTCGCTCGTTTCGATTCCCTCCACACCCTCTGACGATTCGAACGAATACCGTTTCGTTTCCTTGCCGTTTCATATCCAACGTTCAAAACACCCTCTGTTCCCAAGCATAAATTAATAACGGCCAAAGCCGATGGCCAGGAGCGGGATTTCGAATAATTGATAATTTCGTACGGCGTTTATCGCTTTATGCTTTATGCCTTTCTCTTCTCCTCCCCTCCCCCTCTCTCGATATTATTGCCCGATATAATTACACCCCGACCCGCGGCTATTTAAAAATCCCTTTTGAGTTTTAATCTCTTGGTCTCGCCGGCGATCTACCCGTTTTTTTCCACGACGTATTTAATATCATAAGCGGACCACCACCGGCGAACAACGGAAACGAATTTTTGATTGCCAACCTCGACGCTAATTGTTCGACAAATTGCTAATTTTTATCATCGCGTAACGCAAATATTATCGCGCTCAAAGCGCTTATTCGCGTTAATTGTAATAATAAGAATAAATATCTCGTAAAAGATCATTCCGCGCGATGAAAGCCGGGATCGTGTCATAGGGATTACGAGCAAAAATATTTTAACGAGTGTGTAACACGATGACAGGTTCAACGTTTTGCAAATTTTGAAATAAAATATTATTCCTCGGGGCGTTGACCAATAATAATCCAACACTCTTCTCCATTCTTCAAACCTCCCCGTTTCTTCATCCGTCGAAACGTTAAACCACGAATCACATCCCTCTGATCTAGATCATTCTCCCGAAGAGATAAACCCGAAATTAAACCGGTATCCAGGCCCTTGATATCGCACAAATTCAACATCGCCATCAACGTTAATAACTGTGAAACGATATCCAAGCGAATCTCTAATTCGACCGTCTTCGATTCGACGAAAGCATAAAAGGAAGAAGGGAACGAACGTACGGGAGGAGGAGGAGGAGGAGGAGGAGGAGGAGGAGGAGGACGTTTGACGTTAATTGCACGGCTCCGATGGGCGAAGAAGAGGACGACTCTCTCCCTCCCTCCCTCCCTTCCTTTCTTGGTATCATCGACAAAGACGGGTTAATCCGTTCCGCGCTATCGGCCGAGCCGCTCGCGCGACGAATGACAATGGAGGTAGACAACAATGGTGGAAGAAAGAGAACACTCGCTCGAGGACGAAGGGGAGGGAGAAGAGGAAGAAGGCTCGAAAGAATCGAAGCCAGAAGCTCGAGCGGGGGAAGGGAAGAAAAAGGGGTGAAGGTGGAGGGAGAGTGAGGGAGAAAGGAAGGGAGAGAAAGGTGGAGGCGGAAAATCAGGCAAAGAAAAATCGTGGTTGGGTCATTCGTGTAACCCGCGGAACAAGTCGGTTGTTACCGTTGCCACCGGGGATTCGAGGCGGAGAGGATTGGAGGTTCGATGCCCTTCGTACCACGAGACCAATGTACCTTGACCAAGTTCGCGAAAGGGATAGATGGCGGAAAGGGATAAAAGGGCGACGTAGCAAAGGACGTGGCCGACGCGGGATAATGGGTCGGGCGCGTCTTCTTCTCGAGGGGGAGGAAATTAGAGAGGGCGGCGCGAGGAGGTGGGGGCATAGGAAAGGAAGATTGGGAGAGAGGAGGAGTTCAACATTCGAGAGAGGATTAAATGGCAAAATATCACTCAGAGAGGCGCATTGAGCGCGGGAGCGCTTGGAAGCTCCGGCATTTGAGAGAGAACGATGGCTGCTACGTGACCAAAATATTCTCATGTCGGTCTCGCGAGGGATGAACAGGGATGGAGCTTGAACCAAGGGTGGAGAGTTACGAGGGAAAGAGAAGATGAGTGGCCAGAGAGAGAGAGAGAGAGAGAGAGGGAGGGAGAGAACTCTTCACCGACCCTGAAATATATAGGGAAAATACCGTTGCCTAACCTAACGAGAGAAAAGGACCTTGACCACCGGTGTGCAGTTACAGGTAGGAGGAACGTGGATTACGCTTTGGGACACTTATATCGAATTTCTGACAAATCGTGCGAGAAAATTCGACGACTTTGTCCCTGATAAAAGTTATATATGTATATATCCTGTCTTGTTACGTATCACGAAATAATTGGATTTAAACAACATTTAAGCCAAGGGCTCGAGATAATAAATATATCGTTAATAGGATATTTTTTAATGTTAGGATATTTTTAAACGTAAAGGTTTTATCTATCGCGTAACTTAAAACTCGATTAAATCTTATTAAAATTAAGAAAAGTTTGAAAGCTACAAATCCGAGAATAGTGAGTATCGGTCGTTGAGCGAAACATCGTTGGAAACGTGCATTCTTCCCCTTTAATACGCTTTTTGAATTATCCCGATACGATTTCCGGTTGCCGAGATATCGTGGTGTAAAGAAAAGGGTAATTTTTAATCGTTTACCATCTTCGTCCTTCTCGCTTACTCGGACCTCTCGCTCGCACCCTCGCCTCTACTGACCTATACCAAGTTCCAGACAACTGGCAGACGCGATTCCTGGAAATAGTACGCACTTCCAGGGATAGATATAGGTCAGTGGGTCGCAGGCCCATTCATAATCTTAAGCGCGAATCTTAAGCGGTATGAAAATTTTGAGTCGTTTTATCTCGGCAACCGATCGAGATATCGGGATGAGTCGAAAAGCGACTTAAATTGCATCGTTTTCTCTACGTTCTAAGTAGATTTTGATGACAAAATTTTCAGTCTCTCTTCGTGATTTTTACACGAGAAATCGAAATATGACATGTATTGAATTGTTGATGCGATTGATTCGAATTGTCAATGATGTAAAATACAGTATAGAGAAATCAAATTTATTTCATTTCATTTCATATTACGCTTTTATATTTGTACATTTCGTGACATTAGTTTTTCCAAAATAAAATTTTTCGAAATTAACTTATGGCGGACAAGTTACGATAAGCGTATTAGCGCTTCTTTCTTATTATAATAATGTTGATTGTATTGGTATAAATTTTTTTTTTTTATTTCATTCAATATTATTAATTTCACGTTATATTTATATTTCTCGCAAGAATAAAAAATTTGCGCGTACTACAAAAAATTGCGCATATTCCGAGAAATTTTTATAGATGGAAAAGATAATATTTTCACGCAAGAACGAAAGAGAAACAGAATATTCGTATGCAATATTTCTGAAATATTAAAGTTTACTTTTTTTATTTTCATTGAAAATCATTTGCCTTCGTCAAATAATGATAAAATACAAAGATATATATATATATATATATACGATTTTATGAATTCAATTTCTAACTCTGTTTATCAAGTCTGTGAATTGATTTCACACAGAAGACAATATTCCAATAAAATATTAATTACAAATATAAAATAAGCTTGCACGAACGCAACCAAGCAATTTTCTCATTATCCAATCCAATCCTCTGAAATTGATGCACATTCACGTCCATACGTAAGATTGCATTCGAGCAACCTATACGGATAAAATATTGTTGTCAACGCGTAAGTACGTAAGTACATTTTCAAACTCGTTTGCGTCAGTCACGTACATCGCAACATGTTGAACATGGACCGTCCCCGTGCAAAAAGTAGATCCACGTTTGAAATATGTACCGATTTTTATGCGAAAAATTATTTTAGGTAAAAAAATTGCAACCCGAGTGCCATTCAAACAGAATATATCTGTATATTTCTCTTGGCTCTTTGACATTCAGTAATCAGAGATTCGCCTCAAAAAACAAGTTTTTACGTTTGCAATCACGATAGATCGTACCAAACGAAATAAAATTAAACAGGGTTATAAAAACAACCCTTACAGTAACTTAATAAAAACAATCCTTCCTTATCATCCTTCTTAAAAATGGAACGCGCGTCATTCATGATATTCGTTCATTAATTTACATAAAAATTAAGCAATTTCTCGAAAATTTCGATATTCCACCATTTTTTCGCCCGAAATCGAGCCGAAATCGGTTCGAAGTTACTCAACCCGAAACTACTCGAAAACGAGACACTTGTTAACACGACAACGATAAAAACTTGTTGTTATCAATCACGCCTTATTCCTTACTCATTCTCCTTCCATACGTATATTATTACAACCTTCCATTAACGTTAAAATGCATCCTTCTTCCACCCTCCTCCGTCCTTGTTTTTCTCGTTTCCGTTCCGCGGCCCTCAAGAGGAATCTCATTTCCCCGCGCAGCCACGTAACCGACCCGCATTTTCACCTTTAACGAGCGCCGCGAAGAATAACGTAACGCGCTAAATTAACAATTAAGACTTAAACGGGTGGTGTAATTAAGCGGCGGCCCCTGGACCATCCAGGCCGCGAACCAGGCTAAGCCTGGAGGAGAACGAATCTGCAAGGCGCAGTGGACCATGAGACGGCCTGCCAAGGGGGGGGGAGGTGTTGAGGAGGGATCAACGGAGGAAGGGAAAAGAAAAAAGAAAAAGAAATGGAGGGAAGAGGGGAAAAAAGAAGATTGGAACGAAGGAGGCAAAAAATTCGAGGATGTTTGCGAGGATAGTGAAAAAAAAAAAAAAAAAAAAAGGATAATGCGAAAAGATCCTTCTTAATTCGTGGAGAGTGCATCGCAGTTGAATTGTCCGCTCGAAACTCGAAACTGTTTCTATACGCGTCGTCGTATCGAGAAACGTTCGACACTTCTTTTTTCTTTTTTCTTCGTTTTTTCTTCTTCGATTTCTCTCTCTTTCTCTCTCTCTCTCTGGGGCGGAGATTCGGGCGAGAGTAATATTGAAAAGCAATTATACGGATAAAAGTTGTTTGTCTGTCTGCGGGAGGGAGGCGGCTAATCATTCTCGAAACCGGTAAATTTAAGCTTTGAAAGTTAAATGAGAGAGAGTGGAAACAAAGTGGACGTTCCGTCGGTTTAAATCTTATTTAAACTCGGGGAAATTAAATTTATCCGCCGACGAAATGAGCTAAAACTTATGCCAAGTATCTCGAGCTAACATTAATGGCTTATCAGTCAAGCGTTCGTTCGGTTCTAACTCCAAAATTCTTCCCTTACCCTCTCGTAACGCTCGTTTTAACCCTTTTATCGATGATGTAAAAAAATGCTTTATTCGCCCGCAGCGAATATAGGAAATAGAATAAAACGAAGAAGATTGTATCGTAGATACAGATCATCGAAATATATTCCTATTTCCCTATATAACCTTTCTAATATTTCCACGTCGAGAAGATTCTTCGAGAGATTTTCGTGGGGGAAATCTTCCCTGTTTCCCGGCCTTTACCCAGCTTATTAAATTTACAACCGTTTGGAACGCGCGAGACGTGGCGGAACGGGTTGGGCGCACAAGCGGGGATGGGGAGGCGCGAACAGCCGTGGAACAGCTGAATTAACAGGTGCAATAATAGTTACATAAAACGGTGGCTGCGCGAGCGATGAAATTCCCCTAAATCGAATAGTCGAATGCCTCCTCCCTAATAACCGTAACGGCAGAATCTCACCAGCTCGGTCAATCAATAAGCGCGAAAGCGCGAATACGTTTCGAGAAATGAAACTCTCGAGGATCGTTGTAATCGAAAATACCTCACCTTCGTCGTTTCACCTTCGTGGAATCCAACGTGGTGAAATTCCATTTGGCGAAATTCGAACGGGAAATTCCATTTTCTCGATCTCCACCGATCGATTCTTCTTTTCCCCGAAATATTCCATCTCTCCCCTCAACTTGCCTCGAGACCTTAATTTTTCGCGTCTCGTAAAACTGGACCCAAAAAAACAATTTTCTTGGATCCAAAATTGTATCAAACCGAAGATGTTCGTTCGAAGAAAAAAGAAAAAAGAAACGAGTATCGGGTTCTCGAGTCTCAAACCCCTCGCGCATCCCCTTTTCCGCGTGCCAAGGAGAAAGCTTATAAGCTTGTAAACGACTGGCAAGCCTACGATACAAACCGATCAGAAGCTTTTCCCATCGATACGTATGCCTCGAATACGTTTCGGCTCGGTGCTTTTCAAATATTCGTTACGTCACCAAATTTCGATACTTTCGAGTTGTATCTACATCGATCGATCGATCGATCGATCGAGAGAGAGAGAGACTTGTCACGAAAGGTGACTCCATCTTATAGGAAGGAGAATATCGATAACTTCTTTCTACGTTATTACTCTTTCTACTCTATCTACTCTTTCTCTCCGCATTGTTTTCGTATCAAAGATTTATATAATACATATAAACGGACACAATTCTCGAGATGGAGAAACTCCAGGAGTGAGAAATGTTCGATAACGAGAGATCGCGCGATTATGGCGAGTAACCGATTTTTTTGGCAGCGAACGGTTTATATTTCTCGCGAAACGGTTTGCGCGAAATCGTTTTAACCGTAGAAGAGGGGGGAGGGGGAAGAAGCACGGGGGAGGAAGCGCCCCAGGGAGTAATACAGGGACCTGACCCCACAAATATCTGAGAGTATGAGTATAAAATTTTCGTGGGCCGGGAATGGGATTGTTATTTTAAAATGTAGAGCGCGGGAGAGCGCGATTAAATTGAGAGGACCGGATGGAACCAAGTGCAACACATTTAGCGGTGGATATTGAAACTTCAATAATGAATATTTTGCGTTCTCATTTTTTATTCCCAACCCGGAAGAAAATATTTAACGATCCTCTCTTGATTTACAATCGAGAGAATCCATGCCAGATCTAATCTTCTCTAAGATATATACCAATTCGATACAGCAATATTCGAATCTTCTAAAAATTTTTGAAATTTTAATTATCCCAATTCGATGCAACAACAATATCTGAATCTTATAAAAATTTTTGAAATTATAATCTGAGCTATCCCGATTCTATGCAACAACAATATCTGAATCTTCTAAAAATTTTTCAAATTTATAATCTGAGCTATCCCAATTCGATTATCGATACATTGCGGCGTCATTCGTTCAAACTCCGTTACAATACCTGAATTTTTTAAAAATTTTTGAAATTATAATCTGAGTTATCATCTCGATTCGATGCAACAACAATATCTGAATCTTCTGAAAATTTTTGAAATGAATTAAAGCTTGGAATTAAAATTTGAGCTATCCCAATTCGATTATCGATACACCGCATCATTCGTACTGGATCTTTTAAAAATCTGGATTTTCTAAAAAATTTTAAAATTATAATCTGAGCTATCCCAATTCGATACAACAATATCTTTAAAAATTTTGAAATTAAACTTTAAGGCTAATAGAATTATTATACGGTAGATAAGAGCAAAAGGGAGAAAGAAAAGGAAAAAAAGAAAGAGGGGAATGATCAAGCACGAGAGCGATAGATAGATCGCTGACTACGAGGTTAGTAAGGTATTGTTTCTGCAATCAAAGCAAGACGCTTTACGAGCGACCTGCACGGCTCACGGACCTCTTTCCGTTTTAATTAAGATAAAGGCAATAATTCGAGCTACAAGTACGAGCCGGCTGGCGACAGTGGCCGGATTGTACGTAATATCGGGCTTCCGCGCAATCGGAAATTTACTGTTCATTTAAATTAAGATCTCCTCGGCCACACGCTCCCCCGAGCCAAAGTATTTCCATTATTAATTCGTTATTTTCCGTTGCCACGGTCCGTGTCCCTTAACCACCCTCGCATTTACACCGAGGGCAAAGATCGACGAAAAAAAAAAGAAAGAAAGAAAGAAAGAAAGAAAGAAAGAGAAAAGAAAAGAAAAACGGCCACAAAGCCTCTGATTTTTATCTAAATTTCAACGCGCACGAAACCTCGCCGTCGTTTACACGAGCGCCACATACGCCGCTCCTCCCGGCTCGAGGAATCGTCCGTTCACGAGGGAGGGCCTGTTTTGCCCAATTTTCACGTGGTCGAAAAGCGCGTAATTTTCGCAACTCTCTGGTTAAAAGTTTCGATCGGTGCTTCAAACGGAGGATTCAAAATTTTTCGTCGAGCAAACGGGGTGGAAACGCGTGGTCCACGAATAACGAGAGCCCGTAATTCGCTTTACAGTTCGGTGGTCGGTTTCGAGTGTTTCAAGTTTTTTAGCTTCGACCACCAACTCCGTGATGCGACCTTTTTGAAACGACATCGGGGGTTGGGACAGCTTGGAACGCTTTGCCTCCCGTCTCTACACTTTCCACTCCCGTTTCCTCCCAAAGTTTGTTTAAATATCGTTCCTCCTTGAGAAATTCGCTCGTAACCGGATTCGATAGCTTCGATTGAAATCGTGCTCATCGGTTCCATTCGTATTCGATAGAAATATATATTAGGGCTAGAGATCTATCACGAGGGGAGACGATCGACGATCCAACTGGAATGGATACGAATTTTTCCTTTCGAGAGGGAACGCTTGTATTAATTAAGAGCAAGATTAAAAAGAATTCTTGCGAAACGGTAATAACAAAGTAATAAAGACGTGAGATGTTCTCCCCGTGTATCCACGCGTCATATCCATTTAAATACATTTTTTGAGATGAAAGTGAACAGAAAATGGAAAAGTTTTAACATGTTCCAGACAGTAGATTGAAATTTTTCAGTCGTAATCGTTCTCAAAACCAACGAATGAAACAATTTACCATGTTACTGGTGAAAAGTAAAATTAATCCTCCGTGAATTCATGTACGGATGCGTGTACGGTATGAAACGTAGCGCGAATCTCTCCCTCCCTCCCTCTCTCTCTCGGGTTAAATTTAACGTAATTTTTTTCATGTTTCAAGCGTTCTTAACTCGCGAATACATTGTATTAATAAAGCATAAAATAATCTCTTCGGGGCGTGCAATTTAAAAAACCTTTATCGCTCTATCCGAAAGAACAAAAGGTTACTTTTCATTTTCGAAAATGACAAATTCATTAAAAAAAAAAAAAAAAAAAAAAAAAAAAG
>NW_025223180.1:1091209-1098709 GCF_014066325.1 Apis laboriosa
TTTTTTTTTTTTTTTTTTTTCTTTTTTTCTTAATCGCGTGGATTAAAACCGACAGCCGCATTATGCCTAACTCGGTACGTCACCGCGAAAGCTTTCATTGAGGAAGGTAAGTAGGTCGACAGTGGCGTGTATCGAAAAAGTTTAGTAGACGTTTCATTTCCTGTCCTCTAACCAAGGTATTTATTCCTTGTTCGGATCATTGAAACTTTTTCTTCTTCTTCTTCTTCTTCTTTTTCTTTCTTTTTTTTTTTTAACGGCAGTTCCTCCCCTCCCCCTGCGTTGCGACTTGGCGCGATGTTGCTCGCTGTTAATTAACATTAGCAGGAAACTGTAAGGTATAAGCAACGTATTTCTTGCATTATCCCGTATTATCTGGGATCGTGCTCCTCGTACACGCGCTTTTAACACACGCTTTTTCAACGGGAGAATAAAGTCCACGTAATGGTGTATTATTTCCCTTTGCGAGGGGACGAAATGGAGATCGAGGTTTCAAAAGATTCAAAAAAAAATCAGCACGCGGTTATTTCTCTCAGAATTCAAACATTCCTTTGACGAATGCAAGGAACGCGTGTATTAAAAAATATATATATATATATATATATTCGAACACACATTTTGCATCGGTTTGCCTTTTGGAACGATTTCTATCCCCCTTTTTTTTTCAGAGTTAAATTTCAAATTTCTGATGATCGATATTGAGATCGATCGTTTCTACCTTTCTACGAAAATCTACGATCTACGAATTATACGATCTACGAATTATAGAAAAAAGAGAGGGTGAAAAGCGAAGGTGAAGAATCGTGCGAAATTACGATGATCGGACGATTGAAAATAAATAATTCGCATATTCGAAAGCGTTGCGACTTCTCTCGAGGATGGAGAGAATGTAACTGGCCGTGCATTAAAGCGAAAAGATTGATGGCGCGTCCTCGATATATGTACACTGCTGCGAAACGTCAATGCAAAATCTTCCGTGACTCGCTAATGTTTTGTTACGGTTCTTGTTCCTTGGCACAAACGTTGATAGATCGTCTCGTTGACCAGCGACGAGATCATCCACGGGGAGAACGAGAAAGAGGGGATATTCGAGAGAATATATTCGAGAGATTTGTTTGCAAGTCTTTTGATGAGAATGAAATTGAAAATAAAACTTGAAACTTACGAGATTATTTTTCGTACGCACGTAAAGAGCGGATATTAGAAAGTTATTAGAGATAAAAGCTAAATTGAACTATTGATGGACGCTATTGTGTTATTGAAACATGACGCAGGCGTGTTTAATTTTCGTTTGTGCACTGCAAATGCAGTCCAATTCAACATCTGCTGATCAGATGAAAAATATCCGATGTTGTTATGCTAAAAAAATAATTTTGAATGGAATCGATCCATTCGTTTAATTTCGTTAGAAAAATTTTGAATTTATTTATCAATTAAAATAAAAACAATCCCTAGACTTTTATAATTTTTCTAATTTTATTTCGCGTCAGAAATTCTCGAATCGACGTTAAGAAGGGATAAAGTTTAAATTTTGCATCGTTTATTATAGTGGATAAGACAACTACCAAAAAAAAAAAAAAAAAAAAATCAAAAATAGAAAATCAAAAAATGCAAATTGATTCAACGAAAAAGAATCATTCACGACAGCCTGTATCTCATTCAACATCAATTGAAATATCCGATTTTATATCACACTAAAAATAATTTTGAACTGCTCACTTCTTTAATCTCTCTACAAAAGCTTTGCTAATTTAATCCCTCTTACTGCTAGCATCGAACTTGTAACAATCAAATAAAACAAAATATTCCCAAAACAATTCCTAGATTGTTCATAATTTTTTATAATTTCGCGTTAGAAAAATTCTCTCGAATCCACATTAAAAAGGGATTTTAAATTTAAATCTCATCTTTAAATCGTTTACTTCATCGAATAGTACGAAACTTGCTAAGAAAAGAAAAGAAAAGAAAAGAAACAAATTTTCGAAAAATATAAAAATATAAAATCGAAAAGGATTCGAAAAAAAAAAGAAAAGGAAAAAAAATCAATCACGATTCCCCTGTATCGCATTATGTACGAACGGAACCGAGTTGATAGATAGTTTCGTCGACCGACAACGAAGACGAAGCTCGTCCGTTGTCCGCGGAGGGAAGAGCGATCGGTGCACCGGCACGGGAGACAGTGGCAAAAGAGGGAGGATAAAGAAAAAGAAGAAGGAGAGGCGTGAAGGACGAGGCGAGGTTAACGGAAAGACGGGTAGTTGGGTACCTGCCTATTATTCACGCGCGAGATAGGTGCGCGAGGAGGGAGGGAGGTGGTGGGGTTGATCTAGCCCGATCTAGAAGGAGGCAGGGGTGAGGCCAGACTTAGGAAGGTAGGTTAGGGGTTCGTGGCGAATTCTTATAAATCAAAACAGACACGCTATCCCGTCTCGTAGGGTGTTTCCACCCTTCCTGCGCCCGCCACCTATGCCTTGTTTGCCTGCTCGCGCCGAAATCGAACCGAAAGAAGAGGGGAGGAATGCCGAGATCGAGTAGGCGTATCGAATAATCGAAGGGAAATTTGTTCCCCTCGAATCCGATCGGGGTGCAATGTCAATGTGCAACGTCGATGAAACGCGGGATTTTATTAATTTCTCGTGGACGTGAGAGGGATCGAAATATTGGAAATTTCTTTTCCAGGAGATATAGCAGCCACGGTTGAGAAACAACGCGTTTTATTTCGACAAATTTTTCCTTGCGTTTTAATTTCAGACACCCGCTCTCCCGTTTCTCGTCTCCTCTCATCTTTCTCCACTAACTCGCTCAACTTATCGCCCTTCCTCCTCCCCCTCTTTTCTCGATTCGATGGTCCTGCACAGAGGAAACTACGTCACCGATTATGACCGAGGTTATAACGGATATAGAGGAGCGGATACACGGCTATTACTATAACACGATAGCGATACTATCGTTTGTAAACAGTACCGGGAGTGTAGTGTAGTTTAAGCGGTGAATTTTTAATCTTATAGATGTTGCCTTAAAAAGATGTTTATAAAGTGGTACGTAAAAGCTGCGAGAAGAGGTATGGGCGGAGTGTTTTGCGTTATTATTATTCAGATAATAAATAATCTGTTATTTCCCGTCGAGATAAATAAAATACGAATACGAGAGAAATCTTCCCGTTCTCTCGCGAGCTTCCTTCGCTCGTTACTTGGCTGCAACGATCGAGGAGAGGGACGCGCGAAATGGATGGGAAGCGAGAGCGCGTTGCTGGGCTCGCGAGCTTAGCGCGGGTTCAGCAGCAGCCAAGTTTCTCGGCCTGGCCGAAAAATAGAAAAAAACAGAAAGCGAAGAAAACTTACGGGGGTTCTGGACGTGCACAGGAGACGGAGGGTTGGTTCGCGTGACGACAACCGGAGGAGGCATCTTGGCGTGCAACGCGGCCAGACACGAGTTCGCCACGTCGTAGATGAGATAGGCGCTGTAGTATCGGCCGGCGCTGCCTATTTTCAATTTATTCTTACCCACTGGCACCACCGCCATTTTCGCCGCGTCCAAACCACACCGCGACGAACACACACCACAATTAAGCGTAGTAACACAAGCGTGCACAAGGCGGTTCGTTCCACCGATCACTCGTACTTTTTCTCGGTCGACGATGATCGGCGCTGATTGTCATCCAGCTTGACCTCCGCTCGGATTAGAAGCCACCGGCCGGCCATCGTGATGACCAAACTATGTTCACCGATACGGTTCGTCGCTTCCCCTTCTCTCTTTCTCTCGGAAGGAACCGTGCATACCGCTTGTTTATCGTACAGCGGCACGCTCCTCGTCGATCAAGCAGCGCGAGGATATCAAGCGCGAGATTTCGAGAATAATGGAACCTGTTTGCAACGTGTTACGAATTATTGAAATCGGTTTCGTCGTCTCGAAAATCGATTCGAATTACTTTACTAGGAATAAGTGGTGGATAGGGAACGCGCACTATTCCGTTATCTCGTCCATTTTATCGTCTCGGGATTCTTCTTCGCGACTCGTTACAATACTCTTGTCCTTTGTATTCGTGTATCGAGGAGGATGGAACGGGAGAGAGAATCACTCGAGCGATCGATGATCGTAAAAGTATAAGTCGATGAGAGAGGGAGGGGAGGAGGATGAACGATAGAAACGAGGTTCTGATATCTCTAAACGTCGCTACGATCTTTTGAACGACGTCGTTGTAAGATGACAATTAATAGAAATTATTTTCTCGAAACTTTCGCCGCCAACGTTGAGATATTTCCCCGGACGGGGGATAACGTCCATCGATATTCGATACGACGAGGATATAATCGATGCTGTTGGACGATCTTCGACAATACCAGACATTTCGTCCAATTTTTTCCCTCCCTCGAAGGAGTCCGATTAACATCGGTCACACGCGATTCGTATTCCTATTGTACGTAAGAGCATCCCTCTATTGGAAACTTTCTAGAGGGACGTAAAAATCGTACCCCCTACATAAAACGATCCATTTCCATCATCCTCCTTCCAACACTTTCCAACCGACAACTTTTGGCAAATAAGTAACGCGAAAGAGCCTTCTTCTTCGTAACGATCGGCAAGGAAGAATTCTACGATGATCACCCAATATCACATCTATATATATATATATATACACATATATATTATCCTATGTAACAACGGTCGTGGCGACTTGGCCGATCAATTTCGAGGATCGTCTAATATATATATATATATACATATATACACACACATTAGACGATCGATCCTCGATCGACAGAGGCGCCGCCCGGTTTTCCTTCTGGAACAACGATCACGAAAATCACTCGACCCGATTATCCGTGGACGATGGGTGGATGAAACGGCGATGCGTGTTGTTACGATGACGAGACGCTGGCACTGAGATTTCGATAGTGGATTCTCCGTGGATTCGACGGGATGTACGACGAATGGGGAGGGGGGGGGGCAGATCGGTGGCGGCGGTGGTGGTGGGCTGGGCAGCCGAACGGAAACGGTGCGGTTCCACGGAGCGGAAGCCTGGACCGGAAGCGTCACGAGTCAACGGGCGCCTCGCTGATTGCATGCCGCAAACTCGGATAGATAAAAACGATCGCTGACCGCTTACGTGTTCTCTCCATTTGATTACGTTGTCCTTCCTTTACGGCTCGATAGCTTTTAGGGTTCCACTTTAAACGGTTTTCCCTAGTTTCGGAGGGGGGACTAAAAAAAAGTCTAAGAGAATCTTGTACGGAGAATCCTCGTTTCGTTTCCACGTATGAAAACGTTCGGGTAAAGTTTTTACGAGATTGCTTCTTTTTTTATTTATTTAATTATATCTTAGTTCGTTGTGGATCAGTATGGATCTTTTTCCACCTTGTTTCTAAATCTTTTGAAGTTTTGAAGTGATATTTTTAACTTTTAGTTATTCGTTTTTTTTTTTAATTATTGGAAACAATGACTAAATTGACGCGTATCAAACGTAGTTCCGCAGTTATCGGTGAGGATTGATATCTAGTAGATAAGAACGTGGTCAGAAGATTCGTAGTATTGTCCTTGTGCAAATTTTAGTATATTCCCTTTATTAGGAAATAATTATTTTCACGTTCGAAATTCTAAGAAATACGAATTTCTTCGAAATTATTGCTTATTATGATATCGTCGCGTCACTCGACTCGTTTCTTTTAAAATAAACGCGATATATCTCTATATATGTATATCAAGATGATACGCACAATATTGTAAAAGTATATACCGACACGACTCAAAATTATTGGAGGAAAAACGGAATTGCAGGAAAATTTTTACTTGGAACGCCATCAGTCTTGATCGCGTTTTTGATAATTGACAGGTTTCACGTCCGATCGCGTTTCACTGTATCTATACTCGAAACGTCGGACGCGTTCCATATCCTTCTCCATATTATTGATCATTACCGGCAGAAATCATCATGCTGAGAAACAATGAACGTCACATGGTCACGCTCCGACTATTGACGCGTATAATTATCGCCGGAATCGATTACATGCCATTTCGAGCCGTGAACAGTGTGAACCATGAAAGGATATACGATACAATGCGCGACCGTGAGCATATCGAGGTAGGGAATGCGTCATCAAAAATGCAACAAGTAAGACCAAGAATTCGACTCGATAAGCGCATCGTTAAGATACTCATACTCGCTAGTTATTCCATTTTTCTTTAAAACATTATTGCATGTAACGTTGTACACGTTCTAGTGCACATCTCTCTCTCTCTCTCTCTATTTTACTGTCGAGCGAGAAAAATTAATAATGTTAAGGAATGAATATCCTGGCCCGCGATAAAAGCTTTTATGGCCAATATAAATTTCTTACGAGTCATTCAATTTTTATAGTATCATCAAATATATATAGGTATCATTCCTACTACGTTCCTTCGTCGTTGCATCGTGTGCTTCGTCCCTCTATGATTTTTGTATCTATATATATATATATACGCGCTAGTACATATTTTTTTATTATTATTATTATTCCCTCCCCTATCGAAAAAAATTCAAAATTCATTTTTCCAAAAAACGTTCGTCTCCATCCCGCGTTTAAACATCTCTCGATCCTTTCCTCGTGCGATACACGAATAGAAAGATTCTATTTAAAAAGAAAAAAAAAAAAAAAGAGAAGAACATCGATCCATCGTTTCTCCCCCTCCCCTTTGAAAGGGGTGAGAGAGCGAAAGAAATTTCACGAAGAAAGCTACAATGCTTTGATTCACGTCAAATTGGAACGGCGATAAAAACGGCGAGCGGACGACAACAACGGAGGACGAAGATTAATATTCTGGGACATTGGAAATGGGGAGGAAGGGAGGGGGGAGGGGGCATTGCGTATTTTACACGTACGGCAAATAAAATCGACCTATAACCGCGGACCGGTCAATTTGTATCCCCTGAACAGTGTGATTACGAGCCGGTAGATATTCCAGTGATTTGTTGACTTGGACGTAGGTCCGTCTATTAATCGCGAGCCCGTGTTTGCTTTCGAAACCTCGTTGCCGCACAATGATTTCTCGTCGATTGCTCCACGACACGGTAATTAACCGTCACAACGCTAACAATGTGTCATTGTGCACGTTTCTTTCTCTCTTTCTTTCCTTTTTTTTTTTTTTTTTTTTTTTTTTCCTTCTTTACATCTCGAATCACGCGCAAAATTCGCACGAATATTTGTATATACAAAAGATTGTTCAATGATACAAATCGTACGCGCTATTTTTTACGCGTCTAATCTATTATTTACGCGACGTGTCGTTAAAGTTAACGAGTCGAAAAAACGAGCGCAACGAAATCGTAGCGCAAAAGGAAAGAGAGAAAGAAAGAAAGAAAGAAAGAAAACACTTTTTCTAGATTCTTCACCTTCACTTTCTTTAGAAAGAAGAAAAGAATTAATTATTAATTTCGTTATTTCTCAATGAAGAGGAGGAGGAGGAGGAGGAGGAGGAGGAGACCTATCCGTATTTTATCACTCGTACAATTATTTTCGGAGCATAATT
>NW_025223180.1:1103709-1230134 GCF_014066325.1 Apis laboriosa
GTCTCGAGTTCGCAATTCGCGGTCGAATGTGACTCTACACGTCCATCCCGTTCGTATGAATAATCAAAATATTTTGTTTCGTATACGCTATACGAATTTTAAGAAATAATCTGTTAAGATTGTAAATAAATACGACCATCCTTTACCATTTATAACACTAGCAAAATATTCTAATTGAACGTGTTTACGTATTTCAATATTACGTGTATTCGTAATATTGAAGGTTTGATTAAAAGGAATATTTGGTGAATCGAGATTTACGATTTTTCGTTTCCTCGAAATAATCTTTGGCGTACAAATAAGAATCTATTATAAGAGAAAGGAGTAGTCGATTTAAATAAATATTTGAGTGGAAGCCATATATTAGGATACTTTCCACTTTATCAAAGTTTGAATTCTGTACTCGTTTAACAGCGAGCTCGCTATTTAAAGAGCAAGTTTTCTTTTGAAATTAAATTTTTCTTTACACTTTCCTTCCACCGTCTACTTAGCAAAGACTTTGCTTCAAATTATATCACGGACCGATCTTGGACGGATTTTGTGAAATTTTCAAGCCGGCCTTCGAATTCTCCACACCATTTCCTTCTTCTCCTCCGCGACACGAAAATTTATATCGCGAATCTAATCTCAAACCAATTAAAAGAAAAACGGAAGAAAGGAAGAAAAGAGGAAGAAAAATACGAGGTAGTAGAAGTAATTATTTCCCAATCGCGTCGAAACGTTCCACGTTCCTTTTCTTCCAAAACTTTGCCCAAGAATAGCCTCGCCTGTATCACCGCAGACATTATTATCAGCCGAGCTTTTCGCGCCGATGTATTCTTCATTGTTCGTGCGAGCACAATTCTACACGAGCGCGGCGTCTCGCCTGTATTTTCTCCTAGAAACTTCATCCCCGCGTACGTGCCCATCGCGAGCAATATACCACTCAACAGGTTCGCTCGCCCATACGCAACTTTACATACAGCGAACCGTTTTGTTTTCATAGAGAGAGAGAGAGAGAGAGAGAGAGAGAGAGAGAGAGAGAGAGAGAGAGATTGGCGGGTATTCGAAAGCAAAACAATTAAATCGGTAACGAAGAAGTTGTCGCGGCGCGCACGAGTCACAAGAGAGTAGCCCTTCAACGAGAAAGCTCGTTGCGCGGGCCTCGTAACTCTCCACTTCGGTTAAGTGGTGTATATACACTCGTGTATAAGCTGGTACGGTTCAACCACGCCGAGCAATGAATCTCTTCCGCATCGGTGATTGCGCATTCGCGAAAAATTGCTCCGTAATGCGATCGACGGAGGAGAAGGGGGAGGGGGGAATAAATTCAGCGAGATAGAAAGATGCGCATTACGTAAGCAATCGTTAAACGATCGAAGATTCGAATAAGCCTGTGTTTAAAGTGCACGCCGTTCTAAGAA
Organism: Apis laboriosa; assembly: GCF_014066325.1. Lineage (NCBI taxonomy): Eukaryota > Metazoa > Arthropoda > Insecta > Hymenoptera > Apidae > Apis > Apis laboriosa. The sequence continues at coordinate 1,105,113 of NW_025223180.1, forward strand.
TAATACGAATTTTCCCTTCTTTTCCTCTTCCCTTCTTCTTTTCTTCTCTTCCGAGGCCTCGTTAAAGTTCGATACATCTAATAATCTAACAGACCAATTTAATTTAATCCGCAGTTCGAGTTTATATATATATATATTTTTTTTTTGGAAAAATTTAAAATCGAATTTTAATCAACGATTTTAATCAATAGTGAGTTATATCTACTATATACGTACACGAAGAGGTATCTAACGTCGATCCATCGTATCCTTGGACGGCAAAATTCCAGACAGAGAGAGAGAGAGAGAGAGAGAGAGAGAGGTGTGAGATCGAGAAGCTTGGAGAACAGCTCGTTTGCGCGAGTTAGGGTGCTTAGGAGGAAGGGGGGGGGAGGGGAGGGCGAAGGAAGCGGTATTACGCTCTCCATTCGAGATTTCAAAATTTTGATCAATGATGATAACGACGACGAGAGCTCGGCGAAGGGATGAGGTCTCTCTCTCTCTCTCTCTCTCTCTCTGTCTCTCGAATCGAGTCAGCGGAGACGATAAAAAGCATCGGTTACAGATTGCGAAGAGCCACGAGAATGGAATGGCTCGGGCGAAGGAGGGGAGCGTGGCAAGAGGGGGGTTAAAGGTTGAAGGGAGAAGAGAAGAGATGGAAGAAGAGCGAGTTCGTATTAAGGGTAATGGGCATTATCTCCATCGATCCCGGCTCACTATCCTCCACCGCCCATCCCGTTCTCGCCCATCACCCACCACTATTCCAGAGCTTGGTCGGGTAGCCGGCTTCGTTCGTTCGCTCGTTCGAGTTGGTCAGGGCAAAAACGCATGGGAATTCATCCGTCTATGGTGGAAAACGGCGGATCGTGAAATGCGGGCAAGCTCGGCCAACGGATATCGGGGAGCGCATGCGTGAATAGCAGGGGTTTTCACCCCTTGAAAAAATGATTACCCATTGAAATCAGTGGATTTGTTAATGCGCCACTCGTTTCCGCGTGGCCGTAATTGAAAGAGCGTACCGCACTTCTCCTCCCTTCTCCACCCCTCCTTTTTTTCTCCCTCCCTCTTTCTCTTTCTCTCTCTCTCTCCTCCCCTCGATCCTCTCTATTATCGCCAGCAGACCCTTAACACGCGGCCAATTAAACCTCGATTTACGCGCAATTTCGTCAGATCGCGGTCAAGTTTTATTATTATTATTATTATTATTATTATTATTATTATTATTATTATTATTATTATTATTTCGGTGGACGTTTCCACCCATTGTTAACTCCGGTGATCCCGTGACGCGACAAAAACGTGTGGCTACACGTTTATACTTTATCGCTACCCGCTCTATTGTTTTCGGTAATATTTATCGGAGCGCGATAAAAATCCGTAGGCTATACGGAGGAGGGTGGAGGGGAGAGATCCGTATTCGTCGTGGCTCGAGGCAAATCATACGCGAAGCCTGGAAATCGATTTGTCACCGGCGAACGGATGAAAGTTTTAAACGAAAACGTCACTTACAACACGCCACTACTCCCATCCTCCTTCCCTCCCTCCCGTACACCTTTCTATTTCCCCGGGAAAAAGGGTAAATTCTTATTTTCGAGGCGCGTTGACCTTCGTTCGTCGATACTTGGAAATATCCGAAATTCCCTACCTTCCTTTCGATCTATCCATGTATCTATTTATTTATATAAAAAAAAAAAAAAAAAAAAAAAAAAGAAAGAAAGAAACGAAAAGAAAACTCTTCTTCGAGTTTCCTCCTCCTCGAATCTGCCGATATACTCTGCCGGATATTTCGCGCTACGCTCGATACGGTTCCTCGTATATCCCCTATCCCCGATTCGACGAAACAAAGGACGTGCACAAGGGTCCACGAGAGAAAGAGAGAGAGAGAGAAAGAGAGAGAAGAGAAAAGAAGGAAGACAGGGAATAACACGAGCGGAATGAACAGCAATCGACAACGATCAGCGTGCTTTCTCAAGCACGAGTAACGTGCGAGTAATTGGAAATTGCACGAGGCGCGCAAAAATCGAACCTCGGCATTTCAGTGTAACGAGCGCGTGTACATACAGGGTGTTAAAAAAGGCGGCAGCCGGAAAAATCGTTGGGGAGACTATGACCGATAATATTTTCAACCCCCGGTTATTTCGCGACAGTTGGATCGAAAACGCATCATCTCCACTCGTTCACTCCTGCTCGGCTCCACTTCTCAGCTCCTCGAGGACGATAAAAATCTCGGGATCCTCTTTCGCAAAGCTGACCGTTTATATCACGACGGTGGACCGCGTTCAGAAACCGCGCTCCATTTCCTAGAGAGAAATCTAAAAATCGGGCGTGGAGGGGGGCGAGGAGGAGATCGTGGAGGAGAGATTGCATTGGAAGTCGGGGAGCGGAGCCAATCAGATTTACGAGCGGGGGCATATCATGATCGCCTTTGCGACAATTAGTCACCGTCACCCCCCTTTCCAACTTGACGCTCCTTCTCGACCGGCCAGTAATGGAAAAGTGGTAAAACCCTCGTAAAAAGCGGACGAGGATCGGGGTATCGCCCAACCCCCTCCTTATCGCGAAACCCCCTTTTCGTTTCGACGTTTCGCCACGCCCCAATTTATGCACACCGATTTAAAGCGTTTAAAGCGGTTAAAGCGTCCCCTTTGACGCGTTCCGATTAATTTGCTTCCCTTTCGAAAAAGAAATATCCGATTTTCGATATCCGAGGCACTCGATCGTAAGGCGTTGAACGACGCGATATTTTGGGACAAGCTGTGATGAAGCTAGCAGTAGGTGAAAGCCTAGTAAAGGACTGTGTATTCTTTGCAAACTTCCTCTTTTTCTTTTCTTTTCTTTTCTTTTTTTTTTTTTGCATTCGAACTAGCCTCCAGGATCGGATATCAAAGGAAGAAAGCAGAGAAATAAATACAGGGGGAAGAATGTGGAGAGGCAACGGTAAGAAAAAAATTGATGACACAAGTCCCTCGCAGGAGGGAATTATCTTTCACGGCAGCTTGAAACCAGAAGATATCTGGATAGGAACGCGGCGAGACGCGTTTCAATGTTCCTCTTGACTAACCTTAACCCCCTCTCCCGATCGGTAGATCCTCGAAATTATCCGGAACATCCGGTTACATTATTACGTTATTGTTTTCGGGGAGGCAAAGTCTGGTAACCGAGTTCCTTGAAATTCGAATTCTGTAGGGCGGTATAATCCTTTGTAATCTCTTGGATCGTTCGAGGACATTGCTTTAAGATTGTGATATTTTCCGCAGGTTTAAAAGCGAATATGATACAAAGATAGATGGACTCGTATCGTTGTTTAGATAGTTTCAATTTTGCTAATATTTAGAAAAGATTTCGACATATAACGAGGATATATATATATGTAATGACAGTGAGATACACGTGTCGAGGAAAACCTTGGTTACACGTGGCAAGTGCAACAGCACTGGCTACACGTGTAAGTAATGGTCGACACGGGTCCTTTGAGACAAAGGAATCAACGTTGACGTATCACGTAGACGTATACTACCTCCATCCTTTTCTTCGTAAAACGCACTATTTTTATCCGTATAAATTACATAATTCTCATACATCGTGTAATTAATACACTTCCATAAGCTACTTAAGACGCATAATCTCGTTCTTTCTTAATTTAAATTTGCGATCTCTCTCTTTTTTTTTTATCTCTTTTTCTCGTCGATCGTTCCTTTAAAACGCATAAATTTCTTCTCCCCGGCCGACGGTAAATGGGCTGAAGTTGAACGAGAGAGGAAGTTTCTCGATAGAGTCGTAACGAAAAAGTACGCGGATAAACTGGACGAAAGGGGTGAGATTGGAAGATTGGGTGAATGGTACTGTTTCACGCGGCAGGATCCGCATGACGTGGCATTAAGATAGTAGCCCCTCCCTCCCCGGGAGGGTAATAAACAACGCGAACAAACTTTCCTCGTTAACCTATCGGTGAATTCGACAGAATTTCGCCGCTTACTTTGAATAAATCGGATAAAATTAATCTGTTACGCGCGCAACGAAGCCTAAACGCGCAAAAAAAGGGTTGATAATCCATTACCCCTCCTTCTCATTAAGGCAAGATTCGTTTCGAAAATAATCGGACGCCATTAAACGCTTTGAATCCTTTCGAATCATCCTTAATTTCAACCACAGTTGAATCGATGTAACGTAACCATGTACTGTGTATGTAAAAGTATTTATCCCCTCCCTCGAAGCCAAATGTTTCAAATGTTTAAAATTGCGGCACGATTGAACGATCATGATAAGAGTCTCGAAATTCGTATTTCGTGGTAAAATTCTCACACGAGACTCTCTTCTCGAAATAGAGTCGTCTATTTTAATTATGCACATAAGCGCAATTCGAATCGCATGATCGGTTGTCTTAACAATCATGATCAATTTTATCAAGAGGATATCGGTCAACAATAAGGCGTATGAATTCATTGCTCGCGTTACATTAAGGGACGTTGATTACTTCTGCCAATCGAGAGCGTGTATTTCGCATAGTGTATAACAACAGCTAATCCCGAAAGAAACCGTTCGAGAAACCGTTCCATCTCGTCCCTTTTCTTCGTGCCGCCCTGTTCGCGCGCGCCCCTCCATCTATCTTCGTTCGTTCGGCCGTAATTCAATTCGCGGAGCGGAGTGGAAGCATCAAAATATTAGCATATTGATCAGCCTACCTATCCCTCTCCCCCTCTCTTCCCCTTCCTCTCGCTGCTCTCTTAAATCCACAAGCGTGAAACGCACTTAATGCGAGCAACCACTTTGGCTGTTGCTACAGCGAGCGCAATATCCGTCGCCTGTTGCGATCATCATATTGTACTCGATCTCTGTACTCGATGCAAAAAAGAAAAAAAAAAGGAAGGCGAAAGAAAGAAAGTTGCGTTGATCAGCCCGATATACCTCGTATCGGTTGATTTGAAAAGAAAAAAAAGAAAAAAGAAAAGAAAAAAAGGAAAGTCCCTTCTCGTATTATTCGCTCGTATTCGTCACTGAGATGACTCGAAAGGGTCGAAGAAACTTTTTAGAATGCGAACGAGGACGAGGAGAATTCATTTATTGTATCGATATTAAGAGGGAAAAGAAAGGTTGGAGAAATTGATTTTATGAGCGTATGAATTTTTACGAAAGCGAAAACCTCGTTTCCCCTGTTATTTCGTCGAAATAATGGACGGTTTGTAACGAAGACGAAAAACGTGGTGACACGTGAGCGTGTCTAATGACCGCAAATTTGAACTTGGGGGAGGAGAGAGGGGGGAGCAATGTGAGGAGAGGAACGGAGTGTCCACGCTTGTCTTTTCAAACGACCCTCTCTCGCCACGCGACACGATCTGATTAAGGCGAATTTCACGGTACAAGTAATTTTCGAGCCCATAATAGAATTCGTTCTATGTATAAAACCCTTGAAAAGTCTGGAAATAATATAGACGGCCAAAGTTTCAGACGTTCAGGCGACGCGACGGTGTGACAAAATCGACGAGGCTTGTAACAAAAGCGTCGAATTAAATTCCCCCCTCCCACCCCGAGCCCCGTCCCTGCGATATTAAACGGTTATTTCGATTGCGACGCAACAGCGCGATTCGACGTCGATCGATTAATAGAAACGCGGTTTTAATGAAGCTGGCCAACCTGATAATTATTAATGTTTTCGATCGAGTAGTAACGAAATTCCATTAAGCGAAATCTTTCGCAAATTCGCGATAAAATTAACAGGGAATCCTAATTTACATGCTAAACCGTGAATTAGCTATCGCTTTCGAATTACATAGATTCCACAGTATGCAACGCGACGACCGTGATCTCGAAACGAAAAAAAAAAAAAAAAAAAAAAAAAAAACAAAATTTAATCACGTTTATTATAAGGATCGAATCGATCTATCATCGTATACGCCACCTTTTTCCATGATTTCACGAATAGGGGAACTCGGTCGTATCTCGCGTGATTTCTAATAAATTAACATTGGCCAACTTTATTATTACTCTATATCATCCCGGTAACCGGTGTCGAACCGGGACGATTTACGATGGATCGTGCATCTCGAGGCGCGAGAACTCGACCCAGTAAGGGAACACGACTTCCGCATCCGGCTTACAACTGCTACTTTATAGAGGTAGGAGATAGGATGGCGAGTATAGATAGGTTGGTATAGAGCCGGATACCTCGTCAGTCGGTCGACCGAACGGTTGACATCTCTATTTGGACGGCGCGCTACAACGTTTTGACATTTGCCGCTCGCTGAATTATGTCGTCGATTGATTTAGGGTGTTGCGTACGATTTGTTCTAAAATTTGTTCGAGGGGGAGGAAAAGCATTAGGAACGAGGAAAATCGGGATTCGATTCATCTGTTAGAGTGGCGTGTTGAAATATTTCGCGATAATTTTTATCCTTTTTTTTTTTTTTTTTTCTTTGTTTCGACGAGATAATTTTAATTCAAATTTATATTCGGCGAGAAAGCTTTCAGACGGCATTTTCAGGTGGAAAAATAAATAATGGATTTGAAACGTCGTCCTATTGTTATTTTTTTTTCTTGCGAGCGATTCGCATAGTTTTTCAACGCGCAATAATGTTTCAAAATAAAATATTTACACCGTGCAATCATGGGAAATAATATTGTTTCAACTTAATAATTAATTCATCTTGCGATAATTTCCTCGATCGTTCACTCCATGAATTGTACGTTGATTATTTAGCGAATGATACATAGCGATTTTTTTCTTCTCGATAAATATATGTAGATATACATTTGTGTATCGATCGGAATAGAAAAAGAGAAACGTGAAAAAAAAAGGAAGAAGAGAAAAAAGGAAAAGGAGAAGGAAGAATAATATCCCTTTTTTCTATTCAACGTTTTTCGCCCATTCATAAAGTTAAACAGAAGGGAAAACCCCTTGTGTGACCTCACCATTAAGAATCCGATTACTAGCTTAATGCACTTTTAGCTTCGAACAATAACAAAGTTTAAAGTATCAGAATTTTTAATACGACCTTATAAATGGATCAAATGATTCAATTATCGTATTATATATGTATTAAACTTAATAAAATAAAATAGGGCTGAAGAGAGCGTCTCTCAAATTATATTATTTATCATATATCATTTTCACGATCGGAAACTTTCCAAACCAAAACTTTCCCCTTCCCGTCCCATAACCGTCAACTCCGTAGCGAAAATGAAAATTTTAATAATTTCCCAAGTGTGAAATAATAATTTTTCCAGGATGTATCGTCTCGCGGTCATTCGTTTTGCCAGATACACGATTCGTGTATTTCGTGTCGGGCGCGCAATTCATCGTGCCCCGTTTGAAATAGATAATACACAATGCGCAAGAAGCTTCCATTATCTCGGATCGGAAGCAACGACGAGAGGGGAGGAAAGAAAATTTGCGAGCACGCTCGCAGACAATTTTTTCCTCCCTTTCTTCTTTCTTTTTTTCCCTCCCCTCCCCCATTGGAAAAGCGATCTGTTGTCGATCGGGAACTAACGGGTTAGGGACTTTTTCTTACGGAATCGTCTTTCATGGCTGACTCCTTCTCATGCCAAATTTTAGATTTATCCGTCGCCCCGAAAGGGGGTCAGATTTTGCTCTCCGCCAGTCAAGGCAGCCGGCCAACTGCACGCAAATCCATGCGGTTTTCCACGTGTAATCCACAACCAGACTTCATCGCCCCTTCCTCCCTATCCCCGCGAAATCATAAGATAGAAGAAGAACGGAAAGGGGCTGGTTGGTATTCGAGGAGGATCTCTCGGATCCTCGTGCGTCGTCCACTTCCGTGATGTTTCGTTCCCTCGACGTATCTTGGCGTCGTCGTAGCCGTAGCCGTAGCCGTAGCCGTAGCCGTAGTCGTAGTCGTAGCCGTAGTCGTAGTCGTCGTCGTCGTCGTCGTCGGTGCACCCACCCTTATATCCTGCCCACCCAACCTCTTAGATATCGTCCCAATATTTCTGTCCGCAGCCGAATATCTTTGTGCCCTCCCCTCCCCCGTGTGTCGCATCTCGCCATCTCCCCATCCCCGTCTCCCCCTTCCCCCCCTTTCTCCGTCTATCTATCCGTATGGCGTGCACCGTATTGGAAGAGCGACAGGGGAGGTATGTACGTGACCGTTTGATACGCTCGTACGGTTTTTACCACGGAAATGCTGTCCTAAGCATCGACCGAGGGCTCATTCTCGGCCAAAACAATATCGTTTCACCCTCTCTCGCGTACCCGCCTAGGTGTCCCCTCGCTTCCTCGGTCGCAGGACACATACACACACACACACACACACGCGCACGCACGTACGCACGCACACAGAGAAAAAGGGAGAGAGAGGGTCCGCTCTTCGCCCTGAAACCCAACCGGTTAACCGACGGACCGACCACGCTCGCCTACGAGTTGTAGGTCGTTCGGTCCTCTGGGTCCCTCTCTCCGCCAATACGGGGGAGGAAGCTGGTACGACTGGCTGGGTTACAACAGCGGCCGGGCCGCAACATTGGTATATCGGCCATGCTATACCCCTTCGTCTCCATCAAGTTTAACTTGGCGCAGCGAATTTCCAAGTACCGTTTTACGAGTTTTCGTTGCCGCTGGGAATAGACGGATCAGTCGTTACGCGAGCTCGGTAAATGTTGTTCCCGAACAAGTGACTCTACTCTCGAATCTATAGAGATCTCTCCATACTCTCTCTCTCTCTCTATAATCAATTTTGCAGATGGATTTACAATTCGTTTGCTATCTTACAGTTATGTGGGATATGTTGTATCGTTAATTAGTTGAAAATAGGTGTTTCTTTTTTTTCCTTTTTTTTCCTTTTTTTTTTTTTTTTGCCCCCCCTATCGATTTCGATCGAGATTTGTTGTTGCGCCGAATTCCACTCCGTTTCTGTGTCGTGTATTGTTTGCTTTTTTACTATTTTTTTTTTTCCCCCCGTTGCCATGATACAATGCTCGTGTTTGCGTGTTTTTGTTTGGCATTGTTGTAACCGGAATTCTACCGGGTAGGAGCGGAAAACGTTGGAAAATGTTTGCTCGATGTGTTTCCCTCGTGTTTACAGTTCTTGCGAAAACTTATGCAAAAGTGTTTCGCCCCTTACGTATTTGACGAAGTCGGAAATAAAATTAATATTTAAGAAGAACGAAATTTCCTTCGTACGTTTCCAATGAATATTAGTTACGTTACGTTTGGATAAAAAATTGTAACGAAGGGAAAGGCAACGTCGCGACGAAGGGAATCCCTCAGCTCCACCGTACGAAGGGCCGTCGTGCTTGGAAACGTACTCGAGTGTCGAAACTCGGGTGTCTTGTTCGCGATGCGTGCGCGAAATAACGCCATGTTTCCACGATAAAACTGGATACTTTTTCCAACTACTCGTGGCACGATTCTTCTCATTTAAATTTTTATAAATCTCATCTACAATCTCGCTTCACTTTCGTAATTTACCTTCCTTGCCGCAAAGGAGGAAGGGAGGAAGGGGAAATTCTTGGTTGAAATGAAATGTAAATCGAACAAATTAAAATCGATTTAAAAATCGGGCTTGCATAATACGCGCGTATAATTAAAAGCGTCCAAAAATTTCTTCGAAATGAATTAATTTAACGATTGTTTAATTATATCGAAATAAATAAATAAATACCTCCCGTATTTTTGGAAATTTTATAATATTCGATGAGACGACGAAATTACGCACAAGTCGTTCAATTTCGTTTTTCTTTTTTTTTTTTTTATTATTATTATTATCCTATGCTATGTTATACGTCGTATTAAAGATTTTACTTGGTGGTATGCGGATATTGACAATCCGCAACCTGCGACTATAGCTCGACAATACGTAGTCACGATATTTATAGATATTATCGTGATAACTAACAAGGTCATATTTTTCTTTTCTGGCTTCCTGATCAATGATTCCAACGTTTTATCCCCGGTTGCCGGTTTCATCCGTTTCGGGGCGCGATAATTTATTTAAAAATTGATTCGAAATATCAACATCAAGTCAAGGCGGGTTTCCCCCCGTAGAAAAATTTTCGATCAACAATTATCCCCTGGTTACGAATCGGATATTTCGATAAATGTTAAATCAATTTTACACGAACGAAACGCAATAACGGCGAATATAAATGGGAAGTTCTGAAACTGTTGTCACTTCTGCGTATAATAATATCTCGATAAAAGCGTTCCAGGAGTAATTCTAAAAACAGGTGGAGGGAGAAAATGGGGAGGGGGGAGGAAAAAAAATTTCATCATAAACGGGAGCGCGAGGTTCAATTAATACACGAAAGTACGTATATTCTGGCCGGAACGAAAATAACAGAGCGCGTTCGGAAACGCGCTCTCCCGATCCCGATCCGATACCTCCGCCTCCGCACAGTCGCAATTTCTACCAATTAATAATGGCAATTATCCATAGAATTAACAATGCCAACAGTTGTTACGACACAACGCCGGCAGTTGATCGCACAACGCTCAATATTGAACGTTACTTTATACACGGCCTGCACGGTGTAATTAATTAATAATCAAATTCATACGCGCGAACCCGTAACGAACGAACCTGTCCTCGAGCAATTGGAAGAGATCAAATCGCGCGTCCACGAATCGCCTTTTCGATACACCCTTTTCCTTTCCTTTTCCTCGAAGAATCGAATCTTTCCTCGAAGATGCAAATCAACACAAGAAATTCCTTTTCTTTTCTTTTCTTTTTTTTTTTTTTTTTAAATCTATTGAATGTATTCTTTTAAATATNACACCCTTTTCCTTTCCTTTTCCTCGAATCGAATCTTACCTCGAAGATGCAAATCAACACAAGAAATTCCTTTTCTTTTCTTTTCTTTTTTTTTTTTTTTTTTAAATCTATTGAATGTATTCTTTTAAATACAGGGAGAGGGAGGGGGTCGCTATTACTCGCGAACGCCAGTGTTCCAAGCGGTACGCGCACGCACAGGGGTAGTAGTTTAGAAGGGGGAGGGAGGGCGAAGGAAGGCGCGGAAAACGCGGAAACTTGAGCGCGGAGGTGAATAAAGTGGCCTCGAAGCGGCTCGTTGGCAAGAGGCCGGCGACGGCCGAGGGGATGGAAGGGTGGGTGAATATAGAAAGACTGGCTGGTTACCACCCCTTACGAGGTAGCTACGTGGCATTCAGCGGCGCGGATGGCGGTGGCGCGGCCTGGCGCGCCAACTAAAATTGAATCTGGGGACGAAACTTGGGTAACCTCGTCAGGAAACCGAAGCTAAAGCCATCCATCGCCTCCGCGTCCTTTCGTCGTCGCCCCCCTCCCTCCATTCTCGGCTTCTGCCCCATCTTAGAAAATTGCGCGAATCCTTTTCCCAAAAAAGGGGCGCGAATTCTTCTGAAACGAAAATCGTGATGCCGGTTTCCTACGATCTCTGTCGCGTCCTCTGTCTGTGTATATAAATGATAAATCGAAGGGGTTGATGGGAGGGAGGCGAATTTCTCGAATTCCTCCGTGTCTTGGTACGAACGAAACGATTGGTCCGAACTTTGTTGCTCGTTAATCTCGTTGCAGAGTTTAAGAGCCGTAGATAGTGATACTTTAGCAGGAATCGTTAATGCGGCCCGTTCATAAATTTCAAGAGTTTATGGGATCAATAACTTGAAATAGAATTTCTTTCGAGGGGGGTAGTATAATACTTGGTACATTACAGTGTCCCGTGACTCGCGATATTTCTCGATTTAATTTCGCTCCCTGTCTCCATTGCTCTCGTTATTAACGTTATTACCACGCCCCCTTGAATCCAATTATTCTCTCTATGGGATCGAGATAAAATTCAAAAATTCCAACGGTGGAAAAAAATTCACGATTCACCATTACTCCTCGACATGTTTCCTCGATCGCGTTTAAACGTTTAAACTCCTCCTCGCCGGTATACGATCGAATTTACGGCCGAACAAGTTTACAAGAGTCTCTCTATTTTTTTCCCCCCATATATCTGTACATCGATCGAGCTCAATCAACACTGATCGTTCGATCGATGTTTAAAATTAATAAATATGAAAATTTATTCTTTAGCGCGCGAAAGAATGTCGTTGCGAAAGAAGGAAAAAGAGAGCGTCCCATAACAAACCCTTTGGCGAAGGTGTTCGGAGGCGAAGGTCGCGTTTTAACGAAATTTCCTACTAAAGGGAATAATTTGCGCGACGAATCCTTTACACTTTCCTTCTCCCTTAACCGACAGTAAACAGAATTAATTTTCTTCTTATCTTCTAGAAAAAGAGAGAGAGAGAGAGAGAGACACCTTCCATCCTCTCTGATATTCTCCATCGGTTGTAAATAATTGAACAATCCCATCCCGTGTCGTCGCTACTCTGGGACCACTCTTCGTTATCCCGACACGAGTCGTTCGGCCGCGGAAACAGGTAGCCTTAACACCTCTGAAGGAAAAGAAAATTCCTCTCTTAAACTGGTCCACGTATCCGGCACGTTGCGTGCGTTGCCACGTTAAATGGTCGACCACGTGAACGATCGAGGAAAAAGAAAAAAGAAAAAAGAAAAAAGAAAAGGAGTAAGTGACTTTAACTCTTTTATATCCACATAATTTTTAACACCGTTCGCTCTTTAAATATTTTAAAGTAAATATTTGATTTCAAATGATTAATAAAATTATATATATATATTCTTCATTCTGTAAAAAAATATATTCCAAACAATCGAATGCTCCAATCGAATTGATCGAAGCGATGTTGTCAATCGAATTTTGTTAAGCTCGAATTTCGAAGGACGACGAGCTTCGGACGAGATGGTGTCTCTAATCCTTAAGTAATTAACGGGATTGATCCACGTCGGGTCCCCGATACGAGGCCAAATGCCGTGACGTCTGGTGGTCTTCGATAAATTCCACGCATCCACTTGTACTACGTAGGTACAACGTGCATGCCACGCAGGTAGTATACGTGGCGAAGTGGCACGATGCCGGGACTTGCGCCCTTGTTACGCTCCCACGACACGTACACTCGCGATGTAACGGTAACTACAGTTAGTACGTGCTAAGTGTGCACGGCTAGGGATTGCCCTATTGGCAGTTCTACGTATTCCGCCGCTCTGGATTACACATACGTGGATAAACACGCCTTTGAACGGCTTGTCGCGCCACGCATTATCGCGCCGATTTATTCTTCTTTTCCTCGCCTTCTCTCTCCTTTTCCTTTTTTTTTTTTTTTTTTTGATTTCTTATTTCTTGGCTCGTACGATAAGGGATGATCGGTCGATGATTCATCGTTGGTAGAAATTGATCGCGATGATACGATAAAAGTGATAGAATCGACGATCGCACGGACATCTTTTGTTAAGTACACGTTGAGGTTTATATTTTGGTAAAAAAGGGGAATTTAAATCTCTACTAAATTATCGGCAAATAAGTGGCGGTGCTTCTTCTCGAAACAGTCGATTCTAGGAGAGCCGGCAGAATTGTTTAATGCTTTCGTTCGAAAACGTAAACAAACGTTTATAGGAAAGTAAATTTAAAAAGGGAGCCAGTGAATATCCTCTTACTGCGAATCTCCAGCTCTCTTTCTCTCTCTCTCTCTCTATGTATATATATATATATATATATATCGTCTCCCCCGATTTTTCTCGGTATCTTTTCTAAACTTTTATTGTACATCATGCCGGACAAATGATCCTTTACCTCGCTGCAACAATATCGAGGCTATTTTTAGTTACGGTGCACAACTTTAACGATTATCATGTATCTTGGATAAAAGATAGTCAATAACTGGAAATTGCTTCGGGGATAACTTTGCGTATTCAAACTTTAAAATTACATAATCAAATACGATCTCGAAAGTTGGTTCCGATTTTCTTACAGACAAATTTCATAATATCGTCGATCGTAAGAGATTCGCGAGAGATGGACGTTTGTCAAAGAAACCTTGAATTGAAAAATGATTAATTTTTCACGATTAAAAAAAAAAAAAAAAAAAAAAAGAAAAAAAAGAAAGAAGAGAGAAAAAGGAGAAAAATAAAAGAGATATATCGTATGGTTTAACGAGCAACTTCGAATAACCGTGAAGGAACGAGGTGAATTTCACGATGCGAAATCAATGCGAGAGCAATTTGTAATCAGAGCCTCGTCGCGATCGCACGGATGAAATTGCCGTACTCGACTTACAGCAACAACGAGAAAATTGGAGCGGCTGTGCGACAGTAAACACCGTTCGAAAAAAGAAATCCAATGAACGAGAGAGATAGAGATAGAGAGAGAGAGAGAGAGAGAGAGAGAGAGAGAGAGACGTACATAGCCAATCGACGGATAAAGGTTCGAGTGTACCCCTTGAATATCTACCATCCCAAAGGATCCGTCCCACCAACTTTTCAACCCTCGTCTATTCGACGATAGAATTCAAGCTTCGATAGGTATCCGTATCGAAAACGGAACAACCGTGTTGCGTACAGCCACGGTTTCCATTGTAATCCAGATACAGCACCGGTACGTGCTAAGTGCGCGCAGTTAAGTGTCCCTCTATCCGCGGATACATCCACTCCACGGATTCGGTTTACTCGCGTCGACGATGGAAAGGAGATACACGCGCGTTCGCGAAACGAAACGATCTCTCTGGAACTGGAGAGAGAGTTCCGTCGTCGTTGCGAATCGGGGTCCACACGCGTATCGAAACGGGGTCCTCCCGCACGGAATAGAGGGCACTTGCGACACGATGGAACGCGATACGGTTTCGATACTACGCAACGTTAAAGCGCCTAGGATGCCGAGGAGATTTCGCTGGGCAACGAAGAAAGATTCTGGCAGGAATGTCGTTCGAGTAGCGACTACAAAGTCCTGGCTACGCGCCAATGTCGTTTCTTTTTTCTTCTTCTCTTCCTTTTTTTCCTTTTCTTTTCTTCTTTTTTTTCTTTTTCTCTCCCCTCCCCCCACCCTCTCCCCCCGTTTTTCCGCGGCTTTTGTCAAGCCGGTGGCCGAGTTATAAATTTTTAATCGAGCTATAACGTTTCGTCGAGGCTCACGGTAAATGTTTATTAGCCGGTAATTACTGGGGGATAATTGCTCGGGGCCGGTGGTAGATCCCGAGCAGTCGAGGGACGGAGTCGCGCGCCGGTCACGAACGCTAATCGAGAAAAGTCGACATCCGTAATGGGAGCAATTAATTCCTGGCGATCAACGTTATTACTTTCACGAGCATCTTAGAAAGCCGGCACGTATATATGTATATATATATATATATATATATTCCAATTTCTATGCGGGTCACATCCAGATCAGCCGGCCTTGCGATCCTCCCTCCCGTAACTTTCCGCCCCCTCGCGCACCCTACAAGAAGTTAGCACTTCTTTTATGGACGCCGGAATTGGAACACAGAATTGCGGTAGTTTCGCGGCAAAAGTATCAGAATGTTACGTATGAGATAAAACGGGAATAAAAATCGTCGAACCGCGTTGCTTTCGCGCGATACTTATAAAACCGCGTCGAGGAAATTATTGAAGACAGAGAGAGAGAGGAATCGTATTGCATCGAGATAAACAAAGACGATTAGAAAACGTATTCATCGTAGACTTCGATCCGGATTACGCGTTCGAAAATTCTCGACACGAAATATTTCTTCCACAAAATGCGAAACTTCATTGATCGGAAAATTCGACCGTTTCGTTTATGTATTTTCTTTGACGAGAAATACGCAAATACGCGTGTATCAAACATCGATCGAGCAGGGAGGGAAATTGATTGATGGAAATTCATCGTTGAATCACACTTGACAACGCTTCGTACTTTTTTTTTCCCCCCCGCCAATTTGTCAATTTTTCGACAATAGGAGGGACGAAAAGAGGACGAAAAGAGGACGAAAAGAGAATACGGAGCGTGTTACGATTCGGGTCGGCGAAACGTTAAGCGAAATCCTTCCTTCGTTATGCACGATAATTTGATCGTTATGTTACGATAATTTGGTTAATTCGCGATTTAAGAGAGCAATGAAATGGAGCACGAGGGTTAGGAGGGAAGGGTGGCGGGAGTGTAAGTTTAGCGACGTATATCGTTCACGGATTGACAGGAGGCAACGGAGCATACACTCGAAGCGGCACAATGTACCGGTTAAATTTATCTTAGAGCCGGGCTCGAACGATAGTGCAAAGCCATAAATCTGTAGTATAAAGCGGTACCTGATTTGTTGCCGGCTGTTGCCGTGTGGGTGAGCGTAGCTGCTGCGGTCAGCTTAGGCGGTTCTATCTTCTGCGGCATGCTGTGCGCCGGTATAGGGCCAGGATTCGTCATGGTGGTCATGGTGGTGGGCATCATCAAGGTCGACATGGTCAGCATCTTCGGGCCGTTCTCGTTTCGCCGAACGGCGAACGTGTTTCTCCTCCTTACCGTTTCGTCACGACGTGATGACCCGTTGTACGACGATTACTGTCGGTACGCGCCACCGCACGCCGAATTTTCCACGGCGTTACAACCCTCCTGCTTCCCCTTCTTTCTCCTCTTCCTCCTCCGCCTCCTTCTCCTCCTCCTCCTCCTCCTCCTCCTCCTTCTCCTCCTCCTCCTTCCCCGGCTCTCGATCGAGGAGACGGTATCGCGTCTTCGGACGATTGAAAACGTGCAGGGTGCGCGCACGTTTAGACGGCCGAGAAACCGCGATGACGGCTAAGCGTGGATCGATCGTTTATGGCCCGTATCGAGAGTGGCATATTACCTCTGTATCGGTAATAAATATTTTGAAAAGACCAACTGGTGTCACAATCACAATCGTGTTTTCGCGCCGTGTGTCGTGGTTGACGGGTGAATCGGAGTACTCACCGCATACCATCCGTCTACGCGGCGTCTATTTATCGCGGCGTCACCAAGATCGCGCTAACTCCTCCCCCTCGCCACATTACTTTACCATCCTGGCCTCGCGCTCCACACTGCCTCGCCTCGCGATCTTCCTCGAGAGAATCCTCCCCCCCGAAAACTTTCTCGCGGCTTCTCCCTCCTCACCACCTACCCTTCTCCGTTTACTCTCCAACCACGCTCAAACGAAACACGAAAATCTCTCTCTCTCTCTTTCTTTATTCTCTATATATTTATCTATCCGCCTTCCAGATTTTCTATTCGATCCGAGATTTACAAATCTCTCTCTTCAAATCCGGGTCCACCATCCGTGACGCGACACGATTTTTTTCCCCCAAAAAATCGAAAAAAATCACACGTGGCTCGAGGTTTCCTTCTTCTCTTGCGATTCTTCTACGATTCCACCCGATCGACGAATCAATCACCACAATCAAGAGCCACCACCAACTTCCCCTCCCTCTTCTCGTCTCACTCACTCGAACAAGTTTCTTTCTCTCTTTCACACCCTTTCCTTTCTCCTCCTCCCCCTTCTCTTCCCTTTTCACTTCTCACACTTTCCTCTTCTCCGCCCCGTCTAATGATAATCGTCGCCAAGGCTGTGTCAATCGAGAAAACCGCCAACGACGCGAACACTGTCGTTACGTGTCACCAGCAGCAGGAGAGGAGAGTGCGTCGGGTGCGTGAACGGCACACGCGGTGTGCTGGCGCGTCCGTGCCACACACGAGACGCCGGAGATTGTCCTGCTGTTATCGTTGTCACTCGACTGATCCCCGACGAGGAAACGTAAAACGACGGGCCTCGATATCACGGCGTGCACGATACAACACAGGTGTTTGCGTCGCGGAGGGAGAGAGAGAAAGAGAGAGAGAGAGAAAGAGAGAAAGAGGGAGAGAGAGAGAGAGAGAGGATCAAGATAGGAACGAGAAGGACGACGTGGAGGACGACAATGTAAACGACGACTAAGACGAGCACGACGACGACGACGACGACGACGGGCTACGTGGACGACGACGACGACGACGACGACGACGACGACGACGAGGACTAGAACGACGGCGACGACGTTCTCTACGCTCTCCACGCTGCGCGCGTTACGTCACGTCCGGCCGAGCGTAGAGTCGGAACTCGTCTGGCGGGGAGAGCGCGAAGGGACGCCTGCCTTTGCCTGCCTGCCAGCCTGCCAGCCCTGAACGCCCGCCGTCGCGACGCCCAGAGGCGCCGGCGTTCCCGAGCGTCCGCGGAATCGCACGAGTTAAGACGCGAGCCACCAGTCGCTCGGCCGCCGCCAACCTGAAAGGGTTGGCTCGATGCGCCGGCCCATGCACCACTTCTCTCTATCCGCACTCTCCCTCTCCATCTCCCGTTTCACGCTCGTTTACCTTCCGTTTATTGTTTTCCCTCGCCCCTCTCTAACCCGAATAAACGAAACCTCGCCGTTTTTCTTACTCGATCGTTTCAATTTTTTACCGGATTTTAATATTTTTCTTTTTCTCTTTTTTCTTTTTTTCTTGTTGCATTTTTTTTTTTCAAGTCTTTTTTGAAGTTAAGAGCTTAAGCTTTTGCACTTTTATTCTTGTGCGAGAGTTTCTGTTCGTTTTTGTATCATTGAGAGGTAATTGATTTCTTTTCTTTTGCGTATATATACGACGAATAAACTTTTCTCCGATTTTTTATTCGATAAATTGAAATGGAAAAGGATGTAACGAGGTGTAAATTTAATAAACGAAGCGCGTATCGATAAACGTCACGCATTAAACCGCAAATTGATTGTCACGAAGATCGTTATTGTTCTAATAAATCCCTAATTAACGTAACCTACATTTGCTATTGATACAGCCGATAAATTATATTTATTTTACGGTATTGAATTATATCTTATTGTCGGCCGATGCAACATGAGGCGAACAACAAGTTTAAGATCGATCGATCGTTATCGATCTATAATGAAGTGAAATTATAATCGAAACGGTCGAAATCATTCGAAGCGTAAATTGTGCGACGTTAATTATCGTATCGAAAGTATCGCCGATGATCGATACTGTCGAACTGTACGGGAAAGTTTTCGAGACGCGTTTTGACTTGGAAGGAAGTACGTTTCGCTTAGTGCCATCTGCTGTGCAAACATTTCGCACATTATGTCCTGAAAATATTCACTTCGCTCCTACACGAGAATTCGCCCTACAGATGTTTGAACTTTCGGCGATTGGCACCGCTATTTCCATATCTGATGGTTATATCGACTATTACTTTTCGGTTTGAGAACGGTTTCTTGGTGAAAGAAAATACAGCGACGATTTATTTGCCTTTTCAATAGAAACGTATCGTCACCATTTGAATCGCTATAAAATGGATGCAATCCTCCATAATCGTTTCGTTCTCGCGACTATTATTCGAATACTTCGTTCGAATAATTTGATAACGCGTTAATTACGGTAGCGCTTATACAAGAGAGAGAGAGAGAGAGAGAGAGAGAGAGAGAGAGAGAGAGGGAGGAAGAGATTGTGAATTCAAGTTGCAATGAACTTTAAAGCGTGGCAGCGATGTAACGAAATTTTCATAATTCCTCGAGTTTTTCAAGATTCTGAAAGGGAGGATTCTGGTTTCTTGGAAAGTAATTATGCAGCGAGTGTCTCGTAAAGCATACGGTCTAAAAAGTTTGCCGCATAAGTGATAGAACCGCTTTGGAGATTCTCTGAACCCTGAGGGCGGAAGTTTAAGTATAAACGACTACGTAGGGACGATGATTTCGCGAAATCTGCTACCGAATCCTCGAGCAATCTACCCCTTTAAAGGATGGCAGACACTCGTTCCAAGTGTTTGTAGCTGTTTGCCTTTGTGTGGAAAATATCTTATCGTTGGATCTTCGATATTCTTCAGGAATTTTCGACCGAGGATATTGTTACCGGAATAAATTTACTTTCAAAGAGAGATCTCTACCTCTAGCCCTTGAAACAAATGGCTTTCTTACAATCGTATGCCAAGAAGGAACGTCGGATTCTGCGTCCATTTAAGACAACGGTATGCATATTTAAATGAAATCGTGTGTAGATGCATGAAATACATAAAACAAGAGATAAATTAGAATATTTTGGTATTTCTCTGATATACGTATATGTTTATATATATATATATATATTTCGTGCAACGATATAATTAATTTATCAAATTTATTACGTCACAAATTTTTATGAAAAATAATTACTTCGCAATTTCGGAGGTGCTTGGTTGACAAAGAGTTTTAATAAAAAATGGTTGAAACGCATTTATTTCTTTCTAATTACTCGGCCAATCCCCGATTATACGTATAAATTTTATACAAATGTATAAAAGAGGAAATAATTTTTTCCGTGTATCGAAAAATTAACGAACATTTAAACGGAACAAAAGCTCGATATATCAAATACCTCGGATATTTTCCTATGCGAACATTGAACGATAAGCAATGAATACATTTAACGAAGAATTTGAACCAATTAATATTAAAATCATTGGTTTCATTGTTTTTTACGCGCAGTATAAATATTCGATTAATTAGCCTTTATATCCTGCAACCCGTAATTAACGTTATTATCTTCTATTAATAACCTCGATTCATTAATGAATGCGTATAATAATTAATTATAGAAAGTAATTTTCAGTCTCTTGAAAATCGAAGCTTTATCAACGACACGTGTATTATTTTTTCACTCGTACGCAACATATTTGTGAATGCGTGAGTTCAATTTATATAAATATATACGTATTTCTTCCTCACTTTTTTTAATATTTTGATATTTACGCATTTTAATATTTTCATCGACCTCGATATCTCGATATTATTTCCAATATTTAATATCGTTTATGTTTAAAATTTCGTACTATTATTTTTCCCCCCCGATACTAGTACTGTTCGCGTTTCTCATAAACCGAACCTAAAATTTGTAAAAATGTATCTATATAATTTTTCAAATATCCGCGTATTTAAATTTGATATGGAGATTTCGGGACAACCAATCAGACTTACGAGCTCTGGTCGAGAGCGGTATGTCTGACCTAATACTAGCCGTATCTACTTATCCATTAAGTGGCGCCGCTCACTGGTGGCAGATCGAACTAGGGTGATTGCAATGCTACTCCCCGCTCGAACACCGAAAGGACTTCACCCCTGTTTTCGGTAACATTGATGCAGGGCAAGGAAAGAAGCTTTGAATTAAATTTTCCTTTGGAATTCCGATTCGAAAAATCATGGGATCGCAATCCAACCCAGTTTCAACGTACGTAAAAATATATTCCTTTGTATTTCAATAAAAATTAGAATTTTTTTTCGTTAATCCCTTTAACAAAGATTCTTTCGTCGAATATTTTCGAATTTCTTACGGTTTATTAATCGTTGAAAATTAAAAAAAAAAAAGGTCTATGTTTTACGAATTTTTAAAAAAAAAAAAAAAAAAAAAAAAAAAAGGGAACTTGAATTGCGATGAAAAATTTCATGAATATTTTAACTCTCATCTCATCTTACAACTGCGTTACCTCTTTACTGTTTTTAAAAGGAAATTGAAGGGATGAAAAAGAAAGAATTAAATAGCGCCGGGTATAAAATCCATCGTTCGAAACCCCGATACTAATCGTAACAATCGTATTCCATTCCAGGAAAAAGGAAGCGTGGATAATGCAAACAAAGGAGCTTTTATTAACCGCGAAAACGGTTATAAAATTTTCTCACGGAAACCATGCCGTAATCGTAATACTAATAAATACTCGATTACAATTATTATTTCTTCTTCCGATGCAAGCTTTATTTCGCGCAATTCATCCGAGGGCGTGTTTCGAGCTTAACGTTAAGAGGAATGGAATTACGTGGAATTACGTGCAATAGTCTTTCGAAAGTTTACTCTAATTCCAATTCACGTGTGCGATTAATAGTTGAAATTTTATTGGAACGCCTCGCGTCATTTCATTCCTCTTCAAACAAGCCGAAGAAAAATCCGTATAATAATATTTCCGCAAGGAAGATATTTCGCCACTCGTTACTCATTCCGTGATTTTGCAAAATTGCTCGGCTCGAGATTAATTTTTTGCAATTTTGAAAGATCGGCGATCGAACGTTTTCAAAGAATGGATTTACAAGCATCGACATCGAAAAGGCTTCGCGTGCACTTCTATCGATGTCCGTTTTACATCATTGAAAATACACGCTTTTTTTCGAAACAGCTTTATCAAAGATTTTTCTATAAATTATGTTCCCTACATTCTTTTTTTTTTTTCTTTTGTAAAGAGTATGTAAAATTTCTATGGACGATGATGCAAACGAACGTAGAACGAATTAAACATAACAGGAGGGAGAAAATGTTGAAATATTCTTACCGTGTATTTAATTATTACAGCGTTTGTACCGCAAAATGCAGATGAGTGGAGGAGTTGCGTTCAAAACGAGAAATAAAATTTTATGTAAAAGCAAAAAATAATTCATTAAACGTGCTGTAAATATATTCTCCTGTGCTGTGAAGGAGGACGAATTTGATTTCAACGAGAACGAAAAATTTCTTTCGTAATATACACGTAATATAATATTGAAACCACGAGTAGAGAGAGGAGGATTGAATGAATCCGACTATCCGAATAATAATAATAATAATTTTAATCTTAATTATCGGACTGGGCCGATCCTCGACATCCCATGGCAAATTCGTGGAAATCGTACGTACGATTAATTTACTGGTCGGCGAGAAATGACCAAAGAGGAACGATGCACGGAGCGATAATTCGTTCGGAATGTATAAACAGACGCGCAGGGGGAGGTGGAAGGTGGAGGGGAGAGAAAGAGAGAGAGAGAGAGAGAGAGAGAGAGAGAGAGAGAGAGAGGCGAGTAAAAGCTATAGCGGGAGGAAGCGTTTACGGGGGTATCCCCGTTGTTATGCGAACCGTGTGCATCGTTATGCATCTTTAATTTAAGTCGAATCATGATGAAATTCCAGAATGTGGCAAGATCATCCTTGGTCCCAACGCCTCAGTCCCGATATTCGGGGAATGCGAGCAGCGTCGGGGAGCGCCGTCTTAGTGGCTTGCGGAGGAGAAGCTCTGGCTCATGTTCAAACTCATAAATAATTCCGTTTGTGATCGTGGGCGTAGCAGTTGTCGACTCGGATGGAAGGAGGAGACAAACCGAGATGCGGGTACGTACACGTGGTGACGCGTACCCCCACAGAATCCGCCAGCTATTGGCAACGGCCTGCCAAAATACAATCCGCTTCCCTCCCTCTTCCACTCGAACTCTTAACTCTTAACCCTCCCTCCCCTCTCTTCGGAATTTATTCGGCGGCGAAAATCAAATTTCATATCAGGGCACACGAGATTTGAAATGGTTTTCGAAAGGTGTTCGAAGCTTTTTGAAATTTGCATTCGTAACGATAAGGGTGTGGGACATCGTAGACTTGGATACACGACGGTGGTAGGGTAGGGAAAAAAGAGTATGAAATACCATCCATACACGGTTCATTCGATCGGATAGAAATTGGCAGTTAGCGATCGGCGAACAATCAGGCTTAGTTTGAGCTAGAGGCAATCTAGATTCTACATCTGAGCGAAAACCAATCAAGTTTCTAGTCAGCTGGAATCAGAATCAGGATTCGATTCGGATCAGAATAAGGTCAATCAATTACCGTCCCACCGTATTTTATTGCTCGGTTTTTCGAATCACGATCAAGAATAGAATAGAAGATAGATTAGCTTTTTAAGCAAATTTGAATCTATGCGATAACCGATAATTTAAGATAATTCTTAACGATTTAATTTTTTCAACTCGATTTTTTCCCTCGCCTCTTCGAATCGATCTTTTGAAATTTTTATTTATAAATAAAATCGAAATCGAAGAAGGATAATTTATACTGGATTAAATGGATAAAATATTTTATAGATTATATCGAACATCGATGTACGAATTTATAAACGCATCACGCATATACATATATAATATAAATATCCGAACGATGACGTTCGATCGCGTAACTTTTTCCTCTGAAAATCGTAAATCAAGCATTGGCCGCGAGTTAACGACCCCCTCCCCGATTAATTAATTTCCAATTCGTCGAGAATTAAAACAAGAATCGAATCAACGAAATCGTTAACCGGTTTTTAACGCGATATTGCCATATTCGATCCACACACACACACACCCTCCCCTCCCCTCCCCTCCCTTCCCCTCCTCTCCTCTCCTCCCCTCATAAGAAAACGCACGCTATATACATCCATTTTTTTTCATACCGCTCGCTCACCCAGTCACAGCTAATTGAATTGTGAATTTCATGGAATGATGAAACGCAATCGAAAAGCGATACAACAAGGTTCCATCAAAGAGAAAGAAGAAGAAGAAGAAGACCGACGGAGGAGGGAGGAGGGGAGATAAGAACAGTTGCAGAACGAGCAACAAAAGTTTCCTCTCAAAGATATCGATACAGGCCAGGTTGTACCCATTATATTAGATAAGATTCCTCATTATCCTCAACTAAAATTCCAGGGAACAACAGGGAAATACGATGACGAGAGTGCGCACCACCACCACCACCACCACTCGTCCCGATCACCTCCTGTTTTTCGAATTTTCATCTCGATCAGGAATAACAAATAATATAATAATAACAATGATAATAATAACAATAATAATAACAACAACAACAACAACAATAATAATAAACAGGAAAAATAAGGGGATAGAGGGGGGGCGGAGGAGAGGAATAAGGAATGCGCAACCGTTATTATATATATTAACAAGTCGGAAAATTCCAAAAGAGCGAACAGCGAATTTTTATTCCCTCTCCCCTCCCTCCGCATATTAGTTTAAATTGGCTTGGCAAATTGGCTGTTTTACGGGAAATAGCCCGGAGATGGGGTTCCGAAAAAGGGGGTACGGGGGTGGAAGGGAATCGTAGGACGAGGTTACGATGGCGAGGATAACGGAAAAAGGAGCAAGAGGAGGAAAAGGGAGAAGGTGGGCCGGGGTGTACAGGTAGGAATGAAAGGAGAGGCGGATAAGCCTGAGGCGATCCGCTCGACATTGCTATGTTGCGGTAATTGTAGCTAATTAAGAGCTCGAATTCCCTCCTTACCGCTTTCCTCCCTCTTTCTCCTTCTGCCTTGTCCTTCCTCCCTCCCTCTCCCTTAAAGCCTCTCTGTCCCGAGTAAATGTACGGAAGACCACTCTCGCCACCCATCTTCTTCCCTGCCAGGAAGGTAGGATGTAACATCCATCCGTCCATGCGTCTTTTCATGCGTCTCCCTTAGAGTCTTAGAGTCTTACAGGTCGGATGTTATATTGGTGCGTTAGAAGCGGCGGAAGTTTCGGGACAGTTTCTTTCCCTTGGAGCTGGATCGACCAATACGTCGCCGTTTTTTACCGGACGACCGTATATCATTTCTTTTTCTTTTTTTTTTGAAATCGAGTTGTAAGATTCTTTGTCCTATGCCTATGCACTGCTCAATGTTAAAAAAAAATCTCGAGAGACGGCACAGAGGGCACAGTGTTTAGGATTGATAATTTGAATATTCAAACATTCGTAAAAATTATTATAAAATTATTATATATAAGACTGGAAGCTGAAATATTTTCGAAATTATTAATTATTTTGATGTAATATTATTATATCTATTACTCCTGTTATTCAAATTGTTGAATGTACATATGCGTACATAAAATAGAATAATTTGTATATCGTGTCAGCTATAGTTGCAAAAGAATGCAAACGTTTCCTTAATATTTATATACTTGCATAAATTGGTACAAGTGGTTCGAGATAATTTTTTTGATTATTTATGAATTTATTCGTATACGTACAGTTATTATTTTAACTATTCGAATATAAAATTACATTCATAAATTATCGTTACAAATCATAATAAACCTATGCATATATTGATGAGAGATAAAAAAATTTTTATATTATATCGATACGTTACAATTCTTTGGATTTTATGCTAATATATAATGTATCGAGGTTTCGATACAGATCGTCGTTTTGGATTAGTATATATGACAAACAAGTTTCCTTCCAAACTAAGAGACCCTCATTCCTTCTTTCCATCGGTGAACAGTACACATCACAAAATTCTAAAACTCGAAACAAATGTTTCTCCATCGTCTACAACTTCGATATTCGAAAGACGAAGTTTCTTAGACAGTCAACGTTTTAATTATTTCCCCAATTTCAACTGTAATTTTACGTATCGAAACGAAAGAAGAAGAAGAAGAGGCAGAAGTAGTTACACGCTTTGTTTCGTTTACAAACATCAAAGAGTGGAATTGATAATACGGTGAATGGATCCAGGCAGTGAATCTTTGGCCAATTATATTGGCAACCAGATGCTCTGTCCATTATCCGTGCTCCTTTAACGAGTTATCCACCTTGAAGCAGGATATTGTCTCCCAAGTTTCACCGTCGTTACCACGCTCGCTTAGGTTTGATCGATGACTCCTCCATCGAGGTGATAGGCGACATCGGCTGCAACCAACCTCGTACCGGTGTGCGGTGTACGAAGTTCATGCCTCTATCGCGTGTATACATATATGTCAAGCACGAGACTAACGGGGATGGAGCGTTGTACGACGCGTGACTGTACGAGCCGCAATGATGTATATAAGAATTTATAGTCGACCATTAAATTACATTTTTCAGTTACGGGAGGAAAAATGACGAGGTCTTCTCCACTTTCGAGTAAATTCGATAATTTGCTCGCGAGGAAATTGCGAGATAAAATTATAAAAAGGAGATATATATATATATATATTTTTTTTAAAACAAAATAAAATAACCTCGAAATCGAGGATTGTATTTCAAAATATTTTCGTTTTCGACGCTTTTCTATTCTTGTTTCGACAACATTGTATTTTCCTCTTTTTTTATTTTTTTTTTTATTTTTGGCAATTTTATTTTTGGTTTTTAATTTCATTCTTTTTTTCTTTTTCTTTTTTTCCATTTTCTTCCTTCTGTTTTTACACCCAATTCGATTGCGCAAAATGTGTACGTGTATTGCGTGTTTGGTTTTTTTATCACTCTGTATTTTGTATCGTTTATCCAGAAAGTCTGGCTCATGCTGAATCACTCGACCAGATAAACAATTGTACGATCGTTTTACGCATCAGCAGTTTGTAAAAATCCCCCTATTGAAGATTCGTAAATTGGGGATTTTTAAATTTTCGGGGAGACAAGTAGTCGAAAAGTCAAAAATTGTGGTACAATTTTCTCTATATTCGTTGCCTTGAATAATAAAATTTTAATTCGCACTTTTTTTTTTTTGTGTGATGAAAATTTAGACGTACGTCGTTAGAAATCGAGCAACACGGTACGTTCTCGCGTGTATTAATTCTACCGACGCATTTGTGTTTTTGTAAATTGAAAATATTTCAGTCTCGAAAGACAGAAAAAAAAAGAAAAAAATAGATACACGTTCTTTGATGTCACGTCCTATGTACCTTGAAATGCAGACCAAATTCAAAATAATTAACAGTTTTTTGCAACCTGTTTCCATTCTAGCGTTTTTTATTAATTTGATATAAAAGTAATAGGTTTTTTTGGTGACAAATAAAATTACGAGAAACAGAAGTTTTATATTTTAATAAAGGTTTTTTTTTTTTTTTTTTTTTTTTTAGAAATAAATTTAATATCGCGAACAAGTTTATAAAAATATTTATATCTTTCGTTGTTGCGTAAATATTAATCACAACGACGAGTAAAATAATTTATTTATTTATTCATATTCATTAATTTATTAACTCTGACTAATTAATTTAAAAATATTATATTCTAATGTCGCAAAAACAAAAAAGGAAAAAAAAAAAAAACCAAATAAATCCGTTCAGTTTTCCACGAACTGGAATAATATAATTAATTTAACGATGTAAGGGATAATATTAACAATATTGAATGAATTTTTACCGCAATATTGAAATCTCTGTTTTCGTCCGTGTGTAACGCGGAGAGAAAAGGATCGTGCGAATTTCCATAAATATCCATTGTTACTGTTTCGCGTCGTACGTGAAATTAAATGTACAACTTTTGTCACTTAAAGTTTATTCGAGCGAAACGACTTCTAGAATTATAAATACTCATCAAAAGTTTACGAAAGAGAAGAAAATTTAAAGGGGAGATATAGTTGCTCATCTCCTAAGTAGCTGTAATAACTTGCTTCTCGTGCGTGTGAGTTTTCCTACAAAAGTGACGCACGACCGTTACTGCATAAACAAAAGTTGCAATATTTAACAATCATAACTCACACTTTGCTTCGCTTAAAATTCTACTTAAAATTCTGATTTATTAGGAAAACGTACGAACACGCGAAGAGTTTACCTTTCATTGAGATTGGTCGAAACGATTCGCGTTTAAAATTTTATATAAATAATCTCGTTTCGAGATTATTTCGAAATCACTCGTCAAATATTGTATAATCGTTCGTTACTAGTTACCAAGATAATGTATCAAACAACGTTTACGAACGTTCATACGTGATAACATCTAAATCGAATCATTTACGCTAATTCGTATTATAACAGCGTGTTAATTGAAACACGAAACACGTTACACAACTGTGAAATCAAATCAGGATAGGATGGAAATGAATACAAGGTTAATGATTTTTCTTTCGATTTTCGATCTCGTGAAATATCTTTGAAGTATTTTCCAACTCGGTAGAAACAAGGGAGAAATTGTTTAGAGAAGTTCGATTTAACGAATCCCTCGAAGGCCTGTCGCGCGAATCGAAATTTCCAACACCGGAAATGTATTTGTCTATTCAGCAGATTCCGTCGAATTGCGTCGAAGGCATTTCAAATTATGGATTTCTATTTGCGCTATAATCGAAACTGTGTGGATGCACACGTGTTCTGCCATTTAGACCGTTTCCACTCGTATCTGGCTGTTATGTTATGCGTACTTGTAATCTTCCAAACTCGATCTCAAAGCGTTACCCATGTTTCGATTACTTGTTTCCACGAATAGTTGGAATTTTATATAGAAATATTGAATTGAATTCAAATTCGATCTTCTTCATTGTTTCATACATACAAATTTTTTACATAGAAAAGTAACGAATATCGTTATTGATTGATTGATGATAACGAATAAAAGTTTAGACTGTCATAGATGGAAATGTTTTTCCAAAAAATAAACGTATCTATCGTGTAATTTATTTCACGAAATTCGATTAAATTCGATCAAATTTGTAATCAATTTTTAAGAAAATTTTGAAGAGTTATAACTATGAAAATAACGACTTCCCGTCAATCATACCGCGTATGAGAAAATTTCTTTAATCCAATGCTTAAGGTTTGTTTTATATTCATCGCTCGAATCAGACATGTCGTCTCAATCCAACTTATCCCAAGTTCCATACAAGAAGAGAAACGATTCTCAGAAGTTAGTACTCACTTTTAGGAGAAAATGTAGGTCGCGAGTTCAATTTATAATTTCCATGCTGATTTACATACTTAAGCGCACGGAAACTTTGATTCTTTATATTCTCGACAATCGATCGGGATAGAAGGAAAAAAAGAGGGAAAGGGATTTTTCTCCGCGTAAAGTTTTTTTGTCGAAACTTTATTTGCGATTTCGCTCGATTTTACGGTCGAGTCCGTAATTGTCGCTACAAAAAGTAATGGATAGACACGGTGTAACAATTACAGCTCCCCTTTAGTATTTCCATATTACTCGTTTTAATCGGTATTTGTTGCAAGGACGGGGTTTGCAACACCCATCGGCCAAAAACCAATAAAATAAACAAAAATCCAACGACGAGTTATACCCATATCACGCCCATCCACGCAACATTTTTCCTTCGCAACATTCAATTCGTTCACGCACGTTACACGTTTCCAGAAGAACCTTTGCGCCATTTCACGTTCGACCGCGCACTCAGCTCGCGCGTGTATACGTTTAACGAACGGCCGCGATAACACGAGTTGCACGCGTGTGCAAGAGTCGTCCGTGTTTTCGCGCGAGGCTGTACATGTCCACGCGAAAACACGCGACGAACGCCCTCTCTCTGCCTATCTACGTACTACACGCGCATACAACGCGGCCACGTCGCGTGTAACGTACGTTCCTGCCAGTGCACAGCGGTGGACAGCGGCGGCTAATCTACGTGTACGAAACCATTTAATACGGACAAAGATGGTGGAGTGGGAACGCGTGCACGCGTGCACAACGACTACTCGAGGAAGAGAACGCGCTTATATATATATATATATATATATATATACATACGTATACGTAGAGGGATAGGAAGATAGGAAACAGTCAATAATTCACGCATTAGTCTCGGTTATTATGCTACTGTGGTCTACCGTACTCGTGCGGTCGGCAATTCGGCTTTACGTTTGCTTTACTAACCATTGTGCGGATAGATATCGTCCCGATTCCCCTATACCATCTCCGATGCACCAATTCGTAACCAACCTCCTTCGCTCCCTGAAATTCTATTTATTTATCAAACTCTTACCACCACCCTTCCGCCTTCTCCAAACCAAGATATCTTCTATCTTCTCCTAACCAAGATCTCTCTCTCTTTCTCTCTTTCTCTCCAAGTTTCGAACCTGGCCGCGTGTCTCTTTGAGCTCGATTTACGGACCAGAAAGAGAGAGAGAGAGAGAGAGAGAGAGAGGAGGGGAAATGGAGGATCGCTGCGTGCGTAGTACATCTTCTCGAATTGTTGCGCGTATATATCTGCATGATAATGGAGCGCACGGGATAGCTCTTGGCTGCGATCGCATCTTGGGGGAGCCGCGGTAATTTCCAAGCCTTGTGTAGATGAAACATTACGCTACGAGTTTCGACCTGGAATCTGGAGGGGGTTAGATTGCTCTCCCGGCGAATCATCTCGATTCCCCTCCTCCATCGTTTCCTTCGTTCCTATTTCGTTCTACGGGAAGAAAGAGCCTATGCATTGCACTTTTAACACGTCTACGATTAATCTAAAATGGGTCTACGATTTAACGTTATTGATTTATTAGCGTCGCGTCGGATCAACGGTTAATCGACGCGAAGCGTGACGATAATCTATTCCAACTGTGAATCGAGTTTCCCCGCGATATCGTTATTGTATTAACCGCCTGTTGGTACTCAACGACTGTTGAATAATTTGTTCCGATATTCTGGGTCGAGCGCATAACGAAGCGTGTTGAACTTGAGTGCAAGAAGGATTGCTTTCGCTGGATTTATTCTTAGACGTGTGTCGCTTTGACAAGCGAAAAGCGAGAAGCGTTTCGTACGATAATAATACAGGAAAACGCGTTTATTTCCAACCCTATCCGGATGAGAAGTGGCGATGTTGAGAACGAGAGAAACAAAATGTCTAGCCGCTATTATTTACCTGGTAGTGACAGTGAAAGAGGGTAAGCGGGGGAGAAACGGGGAGGGCAAGAACGGGAAATAGAAAAGAAGCGGCTTGTCCGCATTGAAGTCGTAACTTTCGCCTGTTTGTCTTACGCTAATTAACTGAACATGAAATATTTTCCGAGGACGCCTGGGGACTTCCAGGTCGGGTACAGAAGAGGAGGAGAATGCCAAGCGGGATACCGTAACCGGATATTTCTATTCCTGACCTTTTTTTTTTTCCCCCTTTTTTCCTTTTTTTCTTATCTCCACAGACAGATCGTTATTAATCGCGTAATTTGCTCTTGTTGGGTTCGTAAACGTTTAAAGATACGCGCGATTTATGGATAATAATAATTCGATTCAAAATTCTACTTAAGAAGTTAGGAAAAAACGAAATCTTTTTAACTCGCAATTTACGTTTTCGTCCGAGCGAGTATGAAACGTTTATGAAACAATTTTTATTATTGGATTCTTTAATTTCACAATTCCGTGGACGAAGCGACGGTGTACATCGCTGAAAAACTCACGAAAGAAACTCACGGAATGGACGATCTCGAGCCATCTATTTTCTTTCACAACATCCCTCAATTTCGTTTACTCTCGTATCCACTCGTGAACACCTCGAAATCCTATATTAAAATTCGTCTATAGAAAAATCGATTAAGAACCGACCCATCTCCAACCATTCCCACCGCCCTCTTAATAACGAATTCTTAATCGAGAACGAAGGGACATCTCTACGTTTGATTATTAGAACGATCGTAACTGTTGAAGAATTTGATTTCGCTGTATAAACAGAAACGAATTCTTATCTCCCTCCCACCCCTTCGTAAGAAACGTAAGATCGTTTCCGTTGGCCTGTGGGGGAGAGACGATGGCGTGGAAACACGGCTGCGTCTCAAAAGTACGTACGTAACGGGAATTCGTTTTCTCTTAAAACGTCGGCGAGTTCTGTTTCATCATAAATGTTATTAATCGCCGGAGGGCCTTTTGTCCCGGTGATGTTCAACGTTTAAGTGTCGAAGTTTTTCTACCTTCCTCCCTTCTCTCCCTCTCTCTCTCTCTTCGAGTATGACGCCCACGCTTCGCAAAATGGTCAGAGTTCCGTTCAAAACGTTTGTCTTAACGAAGTTAGACTCCCGCGCGGAGCGAAGTTTTCCGGTTCGTGCCGCACGATTTGCAACCAGAGTTTCCCAACGAGTCGTGGAATATATATATATATCTTCGCCTGTACCTGGGAGCGTACAGGCCTCCCGCCACCCGGTGCGCACGATGACTGCGGCCGAATCGCGAGAAATTCTTAAGATTTACCTCGCCCCCTCCCCTCTTCGATGCTTCTAATTAAGCTACGGCTACGCGATAATAACAATTAACCAAGAGCAAGAAGTTTACGCCCAAGTTTCGACCGTGACTCCTCCCGTTAACTCGAGACACGCGTGTTTTAGATATACATATATATATATATGTATGTACGCTGTGTTCGTAAATTTGTTTCACAATGCTGGGTGGAGGGAACGAGCAGTTTGTTTTTATTCGAGCGGATATCTTGTCACGGTTTTGAGATGAGAAATGATGGATGTATATCAAGAGAGATTGGATTCTGTGAAAGTTTGAAATTTTACGCGCAGATTGGATGTGATCTCGAATCAAGAGATTCAACTACGTCGGAAGCGTAGCTTTTAAATTCGTCTTGAATTCAATTTTAATTCAATTTTAATTGTCGGGGAACGTGCGTGTTTCGGAGGAATATTAAAGCGGTTAAATATTAAATACGTATTTTCAAAAATGAAAGTGAAATAATCAATAACGGTTCAAACACGCGCAAAATTCATCGCGATTTTGCGCTTGATCGTCGAAATCGAAATTCGTTCCCCTGGAATATTGGATTGTTCCAGAAATTATGGCGCGAAAGAGTGACGTTAACGTGATTGGAGGAGGTTTTATAACGGTTGTAAGTCCAAGTTGGAACCGTTACTAACGACTAGCATCGTCGAACGAAACTGATACACGCGCGTCGTATATAAAGCACGACTTGGAGTTTGCCAAACATCGATCGCGATACGTTATTTCCTTTCGACGAAGCCACGATTATTTCGCGCTAGAAATTCAATTAACGCCCTCTCCCTCCCCTCTCTGTCGGTCGCGAGGTTAGAAAACAATGCGGATGATGAGGGAGGAAGGGTGAAAATGTTGTAATCGTATCGGCGGCCGATACGGATGAAAGGATAAACGGACGAATAATACAGCGAGCAAACACAATGGAACTTTAATATTCATGCGGAACGCATTTGATCCTGCTCTTTCCGCCCGTTCCGAATTATTTATACGGTGTGTATTTCCCCTAATGTCCCCGCATAATATTCCAATATCGATTCGCGACACTGTGTTGACACTGCGATCGTGCCTCGCCCCAACCGTTCCAATACCAACGATAGGGTCGTAATCACTCTTTAACACCTCTTGACACCTCCAACGTCTGTTATTCCAATCGTTCCCATTGTTCGTAGATCGTTCGAACGAGGATCGAGAAATAACTTGAATGGTTTCAGTTTCCAGCAAATACCAAGTCGAGAAGAACGAGAATGGAATTCGAAAGAAACTTCTGTTCCCGTCCAAATATCGAAAATAAATAAACAAACAAATAACGGCGTTCTCCGGAAGAGAAGAAGATATTTAAAAAAAAAAGTGAGGATGAAATTCGAAATTTAACGTTCATCCCCTCGCGGCTTCTCCCTCGAATCGAGCCAAGTATCGTCCCGTGTCGGTATAATCGCCCGTTCGTACTTTCATCCCTCCCCTGCCTGGCTTTCCTCCTCCGGAGATGAAAGAAGGCGGCGGAGACAAAGCGGGGAAACCGGCAATTTCGAGGTAGCGTTACGCAATTTACTGCCTTTTCTCCCTAGAAAAGTTCCAGCTAAATAAGAGAGCCAAGGTCTTATTAGGAGATGATGGGGGGAGGCGGGGGCGATGTTATGCCGCTCCCACGGAAACAACACGCTCTCCCTTAAGTTAACGGAACAGAGACGCGGAAGAGGCAACGGTTGGTGGATGGAGGGTAGTTTGTCAACTCCGGCTCCTTGTTTCTAACCCCGGTGAACCTAATTAAAGCCGTGCACTTTTCTTTCATTACCGTCCCCATGCATCCTCCTCCTCTCCTCCCTTAAATTTCAACACTCCTTCCTTCCTCGCCTGAAATTACCACGAATCATCACCCCTCTCTCTCTCTCTCCCCCTCCCTTCTGCCGTTCCAGCGGCATCAAACGGATCGGACGAGTGATCGAGCTCGGTTCGTTAACTCGTTTCGAGTCACGACTCCTGATACCTTCCCAACAAGTATCCAACCAAACGTTCAAACGTTAGACTTTATCTTCTTGGAAAGTAATATAATACACGTAAGAAGGGAAATCATTTCGAATTCCATGAGACAGCTCGGACACGAATGTGTCTCAAAGTCTCAAAGAGGAAGCCGATGTGTAGACAAAACCTGGAACCGATTTTCGATTCTGAAACGAATCCCTCTCTCTGGTCGAGGAGGCAGAGGAGTGGAGGGGAGGGATTCGCAATTTTTTCCCCTCCTCCTTCAATTAATACACTTCCATCTCCTCCCTCCTGGAGCGGGATTTAATCACGGGAAATCGATTGAAACATCCGGCTTTTTAGAAACGACCCTTCGCAACCGTCCATCACTCAGGATGTAGCGCGGATAGCGAACCGACGAAGGGTTCCTATCCCACTCCACCACCTCCCCCGGGTGTAGAGTATATACGTGCACGGGGGGATAGCGTGGCTTCCGCGTCCACGTACGAGACGCGTGCACCCCTCCACCCCTCGACTCATCCGGAAGCGACTTCGATACGGTTCGCCCGCTCAACCACCCCTCTCTCCTTCAACGTTCCACAGCCAAGTTTCTGCCTCTCCTGTGAATTAACAACAACGGGCGGGTTGTTGCGGCCCGCTATACTTGAACAGTCGTATAATCTCACTAGGTATAGGCTCTGGTCCCTTCCATAAACGTGAAACAGCATTGTCGGTTGCACACGAATGCCTGGCTACCACCCGGTGGTTACGGTAATGAAATTGCTACGCTCCCCTCCTGCAACTGATATTATTCCGCTTCCAACCAGGAATACCGGCCATTGCGTCGGTTGGTTTAGGGACAGGCCGAGTGATATTTCGAGAAGTTTCCTCGAGCTATTCGCGACCTCGCCCTCCATTAAACCACGCGGTGGATACGTACTCGTTCGTTCGCGCTCTATACCTGGATAAACCGGGATAAGTTGCACCTCCTCCGCTCTTCCACCCCTTCGCTCGAACCAAGGACACAGGCCAGAGCAGCCAGGGAAAGGAGAATCGTTTGGACGGAGAATTAATGGAGAAGCAACGAGCAATGTGTTGTTGTTGTTGTTGTTTCTTTTCCCTGACGTTGCGTACACGTGTATTATTGTATAGGAAAGGATCGACATGGAAAGGATTACGATCAATAGCCTCGATATTTCAATCGGCTCGATATTTGATTCGAACGATTTTGGAATTGAGGAGAGAGGGGAAGGATAGTAGAAAGTAGGAAAAGGGAATTCTTTGAATTAATAAGGAGAGGGATTGGATGTATAGATGGGATTGATATAAGGTGTATAAATTACGGTGAATGAATCGTGTGGATAAGGAGAGGGAGGGGAGGCGACCCGAGGCGTAACCGTGCAGTGAACATTCCTGTTTCTGTACCCCGGTGCAGTCAATATTTGCATAGCAAACTTTGAGCAATGAATTCGTGCAGTCTCTCTGAAATGACATTTTACCTTATGTTTACGTTTTCATTATTTATTTCGCGCGTTATCGGATACGCGAAATACCGATATACGCCGCGCGAAAGAGAAAGAGAGAGAGAGTGAGAGAGAGGGAAGATAAAATCCGTGCAATTATTTTTAACGAGCGAGGAGCAATGTTGTCGCGGGTATATATATATATATATCGGTGCTCTCTTATAACGTAACCATCGACTCGAAGAAACGAAAATGTTTTTAATATTAATAGATTCAGCGATTTTAATCGTATACGTATCACCCGTGAAGGTAAAGGTAAAATATTTCAGGTAACGAAATTAAATGAGAAGGAAGAAGAAGAAGACCGGATATAAAAGGTCGAAGAGAATAGCGTAAGTAATAACGTAGAAGAAGAAGAAGAAGAAGAAGAAGAAAAAGGAGGAGAAGAATGTTAAGTGAACGAGTTGAACGAGAATGGAAGAATGAAAAGTTGTTAATGGGAAAAAATTAAAAACTGTCGTGTAATCCTCACCGTTTCCGGGGAAAACCCCCTTGTAGCGGGTAAAAGTTGCGGAATCAACCCCTGTAACTTAAGCCTCCGAAGAAGAATCGAGATGATGGAAGAGACTTATTTCCGAAAGGAAGTTAACCTCTTTGCTCGAATAAAACGACGTTAAATGGATTAACGATAAACTTCCATCAACGTTTCCTCGAGCTTTTATTTTTCTTCCTTCGTTTCCAAACTGGAAACAAATTTTCAGAAATATCTTGTCATCTGTTCCAATTAATTTATGCGAAAATAATACGCGATAAGGAGATTCTTTTTATCAAAGAGAGCCGTATTTCTCGACGAAGAGCTTCGTGTTTCGATTATGAATTGATTAATCGAAAGTGAATTCGCGAAAAGTTCGTTTATATCGATTACGAGAAGGTCAGGAAAATTTTGGCTTTTAAAATTTTTAATAATAAGGTTTTATTCGATGATTATTATTATTATTATTATTATTATTATTATTATTTTTTGCTCGAAAGTTTGCCCAACTTTTGCGATAATGAAAGATTCGATCGGCCGTGGGTGAAAAATGTTCGTTAATTAACTCTGTTACCGTGAAACAGTAGGGGGAAGTTTTCA
This sequence comes from Apis laboriosa, assembly GCF_014066325.1. Lineage (NCBI taxonomy): Eukaryota > Metazoa > Arthropoda > Insecta > Hymenoptera > Apidae > Apis > Apis laboriosa. Next base: position 1,142,094 of record NW_025223180.1, read on the forward strand.
GGAAAAACCTTTTAATACTTTTTAACTTGGAATAATAATGGCCTGTATTTACAGTTGGAAACGAAAAATATATCGCGCATCGTACGAAAAAACATTTTTTCCTGAAAGCAGAACTTCATACGTTGGGGTAAAAAACTCGCATTACCTTTGTAAGCAACGCGCCGCTTTGTATTTTCATTCATGTTTATAAATGATATACAAAATAAACGGAGTCTCTTTTAGGAGAGAGAGAGCATAAATAAAAACTATATCTGATTCAACTATATCTACCATCCGCTTGCGCTTTGTAATCACTTTTTACTCTTCGCCACCTTTTTCCGCCACCAGCATAAACAATGCCGTTGCTTTAGCGGTTGCACGTGAAAATTTTGCCGCGCCGTGAATGAATCTTTGATCGTTCGTAGCCACCGTGGCAATCGCCTCGTGCCATCCTTTGCTCCCGCCCTCATTTCTCCCATGACGATAAATAAAATCCTTTAAAAATCCCTAAAACAAAAAAATTTAAATCCTTCCCGGCAAAATTATCCGAAATTTACTTTTCCTCCCAGTGTTTCGATCGGGACTCGATTTTAATTAATTCATTAAATTCAAACGCTTTGTTTCATTGTTATGCGCATTTTAAAACACGTTTATGAAATTTTAATTTAATCAACGAACGGTGACCAGTTACAATTCTCCTCGAATAAATTATTAATATTTATAAACAAAACGTTACGCCATTGTCGGCGAGTAATTTCATATATTCGATTTAATTAATCACAGAGAATTTTCGAGGCGTCATCAAGATCGTCCGAAAGAAAAATTTCACCATGTGAAATCTTTTCGCGTAACGTTAGAAAATTTATTATCGGGAATGGAATAACGCGTGAACGAAACTTCGACAATTCGATCCACAAATCGTATAAATATACACTTGTATATACATATACATGTACTTCCAACCCCTTCCCTCCTCCTCTCCATTTATCTTAAACTCGCTTTGGATTCATTTCGAAAAAGATCGACCGGGATTCATTCATCTTTTAAACCTCGTTACACAATTGTTACACACACAAGATTTCACCACTCGTTCCATACTAACAAAATAACTAACAAAATAGAATCCACCCATACATCTAAACCCATCATCTTTCTTTCGAGCCACCACTCGATCACCACTCCCAATCAATTATAACGAATAGCCCCCCCGTTAATTTTATATTACCCAATATTTCTGATAAATCGATATCTCCATCTTCGCCCATTGTTACGTTACCCACCGTTACTCGTGCCCCCGTCTTACATCTTATATATCCGCTTATATATCGAGACAGATAATAACAATCTCGAAGTATTGGAGCGCGGCCATTGTCTCTGCTTTAATTGCATCTCGGCAGATCTCTTAGAGGGCATAAGGAAAACCGCGCACCAAACACGAAACACGAGCTACATTATTGTCGAGGTATTTAAACCGGGACCCTAACTCTCACTAACGTTAGATTCGTCCATTCGGTTTAATCCTTTCGATTAGTCGTAATGGGACCGCCGATCGGCCACGCCACCACGATCCTTTCTCCTCGAGTTTAAAGACAATCTTGTCCGTAACGGGGCAGGCGTAAGACGAGGGCAGAAAGAAAGAACGAGAGAGATAGAGAGAGGGGAGAAGAGAACGAGTGAGAGAGAGAGAGAGAGAGAGGAGGCAGAGGATCATAGGTGGCGCGGAGATGGTTGGTTTGGAAAGTAAGCGAGAGCCACTGGTGTGGCGGTGTAGCGGTTCAATTACAGTTACCCCCGTTAACGACCGCGCTAGAAGGCCGATAATGTCGCGATACGGGTCGGAGGGGGGGAGGGGTGGGGGTTAGCCGTTGGTTCCTTTATGCTAACGAACGCTTGCAGACACGAAAGCTGTGCACAGACGATCATACATCGAGGGCAGCGAAGATAGCGGAGAAATTAGCTGAAAACGGCGGGGCTTTGCCGATTATTGCCCACGGTCAATCTTGGCCGGCGCCGGTTATTTGCGCGGTATCTGTGCCCGCCTCTTTGGCGTGAACGCGCGACCAATTTCCGATCCCTCCCTTTACCCGAAATCGCGGTAATTTACAAGCGGCCGCTTTACACCGCCGAGAGGAAAGTTGGCCCGAAACGATGTTCGCCCGCTCGCGGGGCCGAATGGATCTTCCTCGTGGATTTCGACGCCCGTACGCGTACGATAATCGAACGTTATCCGGCCGACAAATCGGAGAGAATGAAATATGATCGTTAATTGGTGGATATTTGTGTAAAATTTCGGATCGATCTCGAGAAACGAAATTTGAATCGGAAGAATTGAACGACGATTCGTTTCGGAATTTGGAAATTTAGAAATGTTTCGAACGGAAATTCGATGTTTTTTTTTTTTTTTTTAAGGAACGAAGAAAATACGATTTTAAAATACGTTATTCAGTTTCGTATTTAGTTTCGTCACGCGTCGGATAAGGTGAAAGCTTCAATCGCTTCGAAGGCGACCGATAAACGGTGGTTGAGAAGAGAAGAGGGCGGGGAGAGAGATATGGGGACGAAATTGTGACGAAACGAGGGACGGAGAGCGAAAGTGGACGGTTCGAACAAACGGCAAACTGCCACCACGTGTGAAGAAACTACAGAGAGGTTTGATCGTACATGTTTAACGGTGGTAATGGAGTACAGATCGAGTGTAGACACGAAGGTGCAATAGGCGAAAGGCGAGCAATAGTGTGGTAACCAGTGTGGGGGATGATGAGAGAGAGAGAGAGAGTAGCAAAGGGGTTTTGCGCAATGCGCCCGCTGCAGTGGGGTTTATTTCTGATCTCTGCCTAACTTCCTCTCTCTCTCTCTCTCTCTCTCTGTTTCCAACCCATTGTGTGTCACGGGGTGTCGTAGTTCCAACTTTTTACTCTTTTTTAGCTTCGACTCTTTCTTTATCTTGCCGGCACAGACACAGGCGCGTGCTTATTTTTCCCTATCATTCCCGATTATTTACATCGAGTCAGCTTGTATCTTTTTGGCGCAAATTGCTCACGATGTAATCCTGTTCGTGTCCTCTTGCACTTCCCTTCGCTTTATTTTACTTGGAGCGAAACTCGCGATTCTACGCGTGTGACTCCTCTTCGAAACATCGTGCTTACCGAGCATTCATCTCACTAGGAATGAGTTATTTGCGTAGACGAGGAAGATATACTTTCGTCTTTTTCTTTTTTTTTTTTTTTCTTTTTAAAGTTCTCCATTTATTGTTGCTTGCTTTCGCGTCGAATTGAAACGCGGGAAAATTTGTATCGCGTATTCTTCGATAATTTTAGTTTAATAAGGATCGAGGTAATTTTTATTTTCGAAATCGATATCAATTTGACGATACCAGTTCTCGAATATTACATTTTTTATCGCAAGTAATACTTCTCTAGGTATTACATTCCATCCCTCGGTTCCGTTTCTTCCCGCACAAGCCTTTCATCCGCATTATTTTATTTGTACCGCCACTCGATACCACTCTAAAATATCAGCTGGAACATGGAGTTTTCAGCTCCGAGTGTATTATCGCGTATGTTTCCGCTCTTGAAATTCTAAACCACTTGCAAGATGAGAGAAGTTCCAGTCCGATCGATCGCCACTGATACATCTTGTACCAGTCAACGAGAACGAAACGAGGGTGCATATCGCTTTCTAATATGTCTTCAAAACGAACAAACTCAAAGCTTGTAATCTTCGATGGAGAAAATCGAAATTTTCCTTTCCTATTTTTGCGTGGAAAACACGGGAAGAGGCAAAAGAAATAAATATTCATATAACTAAATGCCATATGTTATTGTCACGCAAAAAAACGTAACGTTCAAAACATTTCGAGAGCGTTCTAAATAAACTTTCCGCCATTTTTCATCCCACGTGGCTTCCACTCGCGAAACAGCGTGGAAAAATATGCCGGACATCGTAAACAGTGGTACAGGATTTACTTTCTTCAAAGCTCGATTAAGGAGAGAAAGAGAAAGAGAGAGGGTAAACTATCGCGCAAAACATAAAAGGATATTTTTATAAGTCGTGGAAAAGTTTCTCTCTCCCTCTCTCTCTCTCTCTCTCTTATCACGAGAGATGGAAACGAAAAGTCCAAACGAAAAGTCCGTCAAATGCAATCCCGGGGGACGTTTTAAAAAAGTTATACGGAAAACAAAGGGAAACAACTAGCGGGAAAAGCGAAATGGAAAAGTCGCTTTCCCCGCATTATCTGTTGACAATTCATTATTGGACCCGATACACCCGTTTTCGAATTCCAATAGCGAAAAGTTTTCCACGGTCGGGTACATATACACCTCCCCCTCCCCTCTCCCCCTTACCGTCTACCCTACCCTGTTCTATCGCAAACAAACAAACGGCCCGTACACGGCCACGATACCGACCTTCGCTCGCGCTCGCCAATTCGTATACGCGCACTTATACGAATCCTCCGAAATAAACCGGTCGCCGAAGGGAACGGCCGCCGCTCGTCCCTACGCTCCTCCCGTGTTTGTTTAGAAAATAAGAACGCGTCGTCGAAACTTGTGTGTATCCAATGCCGCCACCCTTCCCTTTCCCCTCCTCCCTTTCACCCTTAACCCGCGCCCATCACCCGATACGCGTCCCCGCGTATTTTTCTTTCCGTGTTTCGAAACTCTCTCCCTCTCTTTCTCTCTCTCTCTCTCTCCCCCCACCTGATGCGGTTTCTTTCATTCCTTGTTATTTTCTCCACGATATTTCACCGATAGCCCCTCCGAGTAATATCGTAGCGTGCACGGATAGTGCAGCTGCAAGTCGCGCACGTGCACCAATTCACCGGTACCCTTCTTCCATTTTCCTTTTCTTTAATACTTCCACAGCTACTTTCCTTCCTTCCTTCCTTCCTTCCTTTCTCTCACCCGTCGATGCTCGTCTCTCTTCTATATTTCTCTCCTCCTCCTCGTATCTTTCAACCGGTCCTCGTTCAACCGATGTCGCCGAGAGTTCCGTTTTCTCACCTGGACTCGATTCCGATATCGAGGCTGGTTACACACGCGGATGTATATGTGTATATGTATATGTATATATCGCGCATTGGTATTCAGCGTCTTCATCGCATCGTATCACCTTTCTTTCTTGCGGGGCTCGCAACTTTTTTGAGGGGTGCCTATCGATCTCCATTTTTCCGAATAATTTATCCCTCGAAAATAATACGATTAATAATTGAGAAGCTCGTTTCTCGTCCCGGAAAGAGGGGGGAGGGGTTTAGGAAAAAGGAATGATCGAGCCCAAGGGAATGAATAATGCGTAACACGGGAAACGGTATTACGTGAGAAAACCGTGTAAACAAGCTCGACGAGAAATTTTTACCGAAATTGTTCTATCTATAGTGGCCATGCTTCAAAATCTTGCGAAGCGTTATTATTGTTTGTTAAATTAGTAATTGGCCTTTCCTTTGTAGCCTTTCCACCCGTTCCACCCGTGTTCGAGCGGGGTTGTTGTTGTCGCGGGGCCGTTGTTATTTACCGCTCGGCATTTTCAGTAATTCATTAATTGGATCAACAACAACGCTTTACGCGTTGTAACAAACAACGCGTTCGCGTTACATTACAGCTCGGCGATTATTTATTTATTTATTTATGTCTTTTTTTTCCATGGAAATTTCGTGGATCGATTATTTATCGATCAGAGACGACTCGAATCGATCCCTGACATTTCCAAAGTTTTTTTCCCAATTGTCACCGTAATATTAATCCCTTCGACGACTTTTTCAATTCGAGACGATTTTGTGAGCGAGTAAATCTCTCTAAGATAACACAAAATGATTTTATACGCTTCCTAATAAATAAATAAAGAACATATTCAAATGAATCAATACTGCATTCTTATTAATTAGAGATTAATAACTGGCATAAATCATTCAGTCGCCGACTGAGACTCGCCTCTCGAGCGCGAAGGGTTAATAATCATCAAGTTTTTTGTCACTAAAGGGAGAAATCGATAACGATTTTCCAGTCACCCTTAAACCACCGATACTCGCGAAACTCGATTTCATCGGGGCGCGTGTTCTATCGTACGTAATTTCGGTATCCAATGGAAGTGAAAATAAATCGCGCGGATGGTAGAAAAATAAAGAGGGGAAGGTGAGAGGATGCGCCAAGTGACGGCGCTGCTAAAAAACACGGCGAAAACGGCGTAACTCGGCCGCTTTAATCTCGAGACCGAGGCCACGGACACGCGTAACGAGAGCGCGTGGAAAAACAAGTCCGTGGGACACGAAATTCCTATCCAACGTTCTCTGATAATATTCGGAAAGGTGGAGTCCAAAAGTTTCACATTGTCAGAAGTGCAGTAAAGCAAATCGAATAAATCGAATTGGAAAACGATTCTCTTCTCCTCTACCTTCAACTTCCATCGAGGTTGTCGGAGAATTCGTTGAAACCACGGGGGACAGCCTATCGCGTATCCTTGAGTATCCTTTTCGAAACTTATCTCCTTCTTATCGAGGTGATCGATAATTTCTAAAATGGAAGAGAACGTCAAACGAATCTGAAATGAACGCACGAATGAACAGCCTTCTCTTCTCCTTTCTGCAGAATTTCGACGTCTACTTTTTACTAAAATCGGTAAAGGTTTTGCTGCATTTGGTAAAAAAATGCGGAACTCTCTCTCTCTCTCTCTCCCTCTTCTTTCGCCGGGCGGAAAAATTTTCGAAGTAGGACGAATGGGCGGCGGGTAGGGAGGCCGGACGATGGCGGGGCCAAGTGAAAAAAAGATCCGGCACTTTCTCAAAGCGGCAGGTTGTTAAGGTTTTAAGTATGCAACGAGTAATCTGGCCGGTCGTCGTTGCCAGCCGGCCAGGCCGCTTCCACCAGGGCGACTTCGTTACACTACCGCGTAGGAACAAAAGCTGTTCCTCTTGTATTAAGTTTGTCGGTTCCGCAGTAAAACTGTTAGTTTACGCGGCTACTTTATTAATTAACCGAGAGGAGTATGGCGAGAATGGGAAACCCCCGGTTATTCTCGGTGCTCCCGTTTGCGCCAACCTTTGCCTTCTCCCGTTGTCCCGTTGTTAATCGACGCGGAAAATCCTGCCCGCGCACTCAACTCGCCCGGAGAGCTCTTCCCCTCCCCTCTCGTCCGTTTTCTCGCCAAACATTCCACGACTTTCCCCCCCTCCTATTTTTTCGAAAAAAATTGAAATCTCGGTGCAACGAGTTCGGGCATCGATCCAAGTTGAAAAAGTGGCTGGTTAAAAATTTCCAATGGATCCAAAATTTACTTCGAACGATTACTTATTGAATTCGCTCGATTAACGTTTATTATTCGTAGCTGTTACGATAATAGTCGATTCGATTCTCGTGTAATCCGTTTATAATTGTATCATTGGTGAAAACTAACGCATCACCGATTGCTCGTGACAAATTGCGGACGAAATGGATATTCGAAGAAAGAGAGGGAGGGGAAAAAATCGTAGTCCGTAATTACGAATTTATGGGGAGTCTACTAGTCGGTCGACTCGAATATATATATATTTATGTATGAAACGTCGTCGATCCGAAGAAACGAGCAGTGACGTAGCGTGTGCATAATTCATAGTGGCCGTGGGCTGGGAGAGGAAAAAGAAGAAGAAGAAGAAGAAGAAAAAAAAGAAGAAGTTTCTAAAGAACCGTGAGCGTTTCGGTGATTAGCATGTCAGAGGGCACCAGCTCAACCGTGGACCGTCTTCATCGGGAATTCTGTTTAATTCGGGCGCATTAGCTTGGCTTTCGAAAAAGTAACGTGACCATTCGGAGCTTTAGGAACGTCACCGGTTACACGGGACGACGGGATTCGCAAGGCGAAGGTGTGCGGCGCTACGCTGGATTCCCCGTGCGAGGGGGATGCAAAGGGGGTTGTTATCGGGGAAGAGGCGGGCGCAACACCCGGGCCTCCCGCTAGGGAAATTAAAGGGCTTTTTAATCCTGCAAGACGAATCGCTGGCATCTCGAGGAAAATTTCATTTTCTTCCCACGGAGTAAACGGGACATGATAAAAGTGAGCGGCCAACGCTTAACATATTGCCCGTGATACAACAACGAAGATCTCTTCCGATCTTTTTTCGTAACCGGTTTATCCGGTTATTGGAGGAGGAGAGGTGACACAGTTTCTTCTATCTTCTTCTTCGTTCACGTTTACAAGAAATTGATCGATTCTGAAGTGAAGTTTCTTTTTTTTTTCTTTTTTTTTTGCTTCCCTTTAATTTTTTAATTTCCCTTTAATTCTTTAAATTCACTTGTCTCACGCGTGTAAAATTTGGATGGAGACAATGGTTAAACCGATCTTGATGAACGATAGGTCGAAAATAAGATGAAAATTCTGTGGGTCGAGGAGTGATTTCGAGGACGAGAAAAATGAAATGTTCATAGTGTGAAAGTGAATATAGATATATATATATATATATATTGTTACGAATTATTATAAAAGAAAAGTGGGATTTTTCTTTTACGAACGTTGGATATGACTTTATCACGGGAACAATGAAGAATATGCAACGTTCGGAGGGACTAGAAGAACGAAGAAGTCGAGGAATGTAAAGCATCGAGATCACTCGCAGTATCAGAAATTTCAAGCTGCCGTTGCAAACGTAGCAGTTCATTTTGTATAAATGCGAAACATTAACGGTAAAAATTTAAGGAATGACTAAAGGCAGAATTTTGCACGGATATTTTACGATATTTTCACTCGTGATACTTTTCATCCGATTTTTCATTCAATAATAATAAAAAAAAAATTCATCATCGAGATAAATGAATCGAATCGAGTATCAAAATATTTTCGATAAATAGATCTTGCCTATCGATTATTATTGAAACGATATCGAAAACGGAAAATATTTATTACTCAACGTTCATCATTTTATTCATTTACTCTTTCTTTTTTAATGCGTGTTACAACAATTGTTTAATTTAGATGATTTTTGATTTTGTCTATTCAATTGTTTATTCAAAGACCTGTTAAAACAGTTTACTGCATTTCTCATTTTCGTAATAGTCGCTTAAAAAAGTGTTGCACCGTGCATTCGAACACGTATGATCCTCATCATACCGAGAGGTCCGTTCTTTTGCGATTTTGAAAGGTGCCTCGTCTGTAATTTCATTACCCGCAAACACAGTTATCGTCTGACCGTGTAAAAAAGAATAACCATCGGGCGAAACAACGAGCAACGCTACAATTTCACCGGTAAAACATCGAAGTAGCGTATGCTACTCCCGATAATTAAAAAAATGCCGCAACAACAAGTTCAACTTTCTCCCTCCAGGCGCTGGAGAAAGCCTAAAATTTTAAAAAGCATTCCCTCGAATTTCCGCGCAAATTTTCTCCCCCCCTCTTCACCCTAAATTTCACCTTTCCTCCCCGCGCAACCGAACTAAAAATTGCCAACCGACCGATTCGAAGGGAGCACGCGTTATTTTTCTGGACGGCACGGGTCCCACACGAGCTCGCGCAGGGAGCGCACGGGTCGCGCACGGGTTCGTGCAGGGATCCTACGCGTATATACGGGTACAGAGGGCCGTCCATCCGTCAGTTCGCCAGAGTGTTTATTCAGAACGACGCGGAATATGGTAGGGTAGGTATAGGGAGCGAAAGGCCAACGGTGGAGCGAGAGAGAACGAAGGAGCGAGAGAGAGAGAGAGGGAGAGAGAAAGAGGAGAGACGCTCGGCTCGCGGAGCTGGGGAGTGAGTTAGAGGGTTGCTTGGAACTGCACTCGCCCTTGGGCGTGTAATTACGCGCTTCGTTTCTCGAAAGCCTCCAGGGTCAACGCAAACGCGAACTGCTAGCCACGTTATAGAGAATAACTCCTCTCCTTCTCTTCTGCCCTCTTTACAACTCCGCCGATTCTTTCCCTCCTCCGTGTTCTTTTGTCTTCCGTTTTTCAATGCTCTCCTTCCTTGTCCCGTCCCATCCACCCTTCCAACTCCCGAGTCTTAGTCGCAATCGTCGCGTCGAACCAGAAATCAGTCTTTCCTTCCTCTTCTTTCGCTCCTCTCCTCTCTCTCTCTCTCTCTCTCTGTCAATTCTTTTCCTTCGGCCGAACGAATCGACGTGGATACGCGCCCGTGGATACGTGGAATTTTGTTACGAGCACGTACGTTAAACGGGTCTCTGATTATCAGATCGATCGGCTTCGCATTATCCCCGGGCTCGTTGATTGTTTTAAACGTGTCGGAAGTTTACCGTAAATATGATGAAGCAGGTGTACGGTTAATCGATGCAACGCAAACCGTCTATTTAATTCGCTAAATATTTAGAGTTTCTTAATTTGCATGATTTGTATAACGCGCAACGCTCCCTCCCCCCCGGGCAATTGTTTTATGCATACGAAGTAACATATCGTGCGTTGTTTCGATAAATATATGGATCGTGGTAAACGAGAAACGCGGTGTGGAAATATTCTACTACGTCGGGGGGAAGGGGGAAAGATCCCTCTCTCCCACGCGGGGAATTTCTTTGAATTATTATTATTATGATTTTCGTTCCTTTGGAAAATTTGGACGACCGGTCATCGCACGATGTGAAATCAAAGCTGCATGAATTTGTAATTGTCCGCGTGTCGCGTTAATTACTGTACTTTGCTACGAAGCTTAATTAACCGTTCAATTGATATAATGCTCGTGACATTAATTGCACGCGAGCCGACCGTTTAACTGTGGATGTCATTTAATCAAGCGAATATCCTATGTTGTAACGGAGTAAATACGAGAGTTTCTTATAATAATACCAAAATTTAATACACATTTTAAAAATAATGCCAAAATTAATCGATCTTTGTAAGTGATTATTATTATTATTTCGTTATATTTATGACTGTCTTTTTATATATAATTCGACTGGAATGCGAGGTGGAATTACCTTATTTTTAAAAAAAATTGATCAATTTTTCAAACGTATATTTTCTTTAGAAAAAAAAAAATATACATATATATATATTTTTTGCCACGTTATTTTTAGCATTATTTTGACCCCTACAAATTTCAAAATAGACAAGACCGTCCGTTATACGAAACAGCGTATTCAAGTTTGAATTATAGCTATTAAATTCCCGGAACCACATATGCTCCATTGTTACTAAACGGACACCGGGCGTAAAACTAAAGCGTATCAACTCGAAAACAACGATATTTCGTAATTGTGTCGTAAACTCTAACAATGGAGGTAATATCGGTGGGATATTGCTTAAAAACACACAAAAAAAAAGAACAAAAAAAAAAAAAAAAAAAAGAACAACCTTCCATCGAGAATAATCTTCATAAACTTCGACGATACTTCGATACTTGAATATTTAAATACTTGGTATACAAGGATCGAGATCTGTCGTTCTACGTTATTCGCTTATCATCTATCCCTATATCGAAACGTTAAACGCACGAATAAGCAGCAATATACAATAGCAAGTAGATCAAAGGGAATCAGTTTCTAACCGGTTCCACCCGTTACCCCCGGCCATCTAACATCACGATATCAATCCGTAACCAGCTTCCAAATAGAAGTTTGCCAAGCTTTTGACAATCCGCCGCATAATTCCCCGGGCAACGACGAGGCAAAAGGGAGAGAGGGGAGGAGAAGGAGGGATCGCCTCCCTCCTCCGCAAAGTCGAATCTAAGGGCAAACGCTGGCAGGTATGTTTTGCTTGGAGAGAGAACATAACGTGTATGTATGCAGGGTTGTGGGTTTAAGGATAACGGGGGAGGGAAACGGGGAGGAGCAGGATTGGCCGAAGGGGCTAGAACAACTGGGCACGACTTGGCCAGACCTAGACGAGGTCTACCTACTGCTACCTACCGGAGGAGGTAGGGGAGGAGGGTAAGGAGTAGTCAGCTCTCAGGTTACCGCAACACGCGGACGGCCTCTGGACATCGTGGCGAGTTTTAGCAGGACCTCCCTCCTCCTCCCGCCATCATCTCGGTTTCTACCACCGCGCCCTCCCTCCCGCCCTCTCTTTTCCTCCATCGCGCCGCGTTTCTCTGTGTTTGCTCGCAAAGCTTGCTCGCAGAAAGGGGGAGGTTAATTAATTAACGAGTTTTTACTTAGGCCAAGCGGGTAGACCGAGCCGGGCCGGCCCCCGTTTGTTTATTGTATCCTCGGCTTGTTGGTAACTGTTAGTCATTTATGTAAACGTAATTTGGAAGAGGTTTGGGTGGCACTGGCCGCAGGCCACACTCCCGCGCTAAATCAAACATAGCTCCGTGTTCCAAGCCGTGGACGAGCCGTGGGAGCTTAATGCCTCGAGAGCGCGCACCAAGGGTCACGACGAATCCCGACGAAACTTTATAACCCGGACCTCCTCCGTGTATAACGCGGTGTGCAACCGCTCTGGGGAAATGCTATTTTGCAGCTTGGCTACCAAGCGGAAATGAATCTACCTACCGATCGTCCGCTTTTCAAGGATGGTCACGTGATCCTCATTGCCAAATTCGAACGAAGTCGAATGAAGATATTGGATCAAGAGGGGGGAGGAGGGATCGAGAGGAAATTTTTAGAATTCTAAAATCACGAGAGAACGAGAGGGAGGATTGATTTTCTCATTTCGACTCGCGATTGTATCGTAGAGAATCGTGTTTTCTAATAATAGAACGAGCGAAACGGAGGGCAAGAAAACTTTATCTTCGGTTTACATTCGAAATTGGGTCTAAATTTTGAATTTACATTTGACGGTCATGGATATATGGTCCCGTAATAATATAGAATTCACCCACGTCAAGTTGGCCAAGTTGGGGAAAGTATTATATACACACCTTATATAATTTTCTCGCCTGATTACTTACCAAATTTTATCATTTATGTTAAACGACAATTATGCGAAAAAGATATCGATACGAGCGATTAATATTAACGAAATAATTCATTAATGAAATATTAACGCGATAAATTATCGGATACGATCTTACATTATAATATTTTTAATTGTAATTTACCTCGAAAATGGAATTTTCGATTCAATTTTATTGCAAATCCTTTCGAATATATATGTATGTACGTTGGGATCTGGTTACAGAATAAATTTGTTAGCTTAGGATCTTCTTGAGGAAGATTCTCATAAAATATCTTCGGAGGCGGATCGTAACGTAATCTATTGTAAAGAATCTTTTCAAGATATAAATTTTCAATTTTCCCTCAAAGTAAACATTAATGCATAATTTCCCCCCTCCCTCCCTCTTCCTCCAAAAAATTTGATCACCGCGATACATCCGATATTATGGGTATTATTTTATTAAATCAGAACAATTTCGCATAACCGTTCACCAAAGATCAGTTACCAATATATTACCAAGCTCTAATAAACTGAGGGTTAATAACAGCCCTTAATTTAATCCCCATTGAACGATAACATATTCTATAAGATTAATTTTTCAATTCCTCCTCCCCCCCCCCGCAAATAACTAATCAATTATTATCAATAACAATATAGAGAATAAAGTAAAGGTAACGATTATAGAAAAAGAAAAGAAAAGAAAGGGAACAAGGGGAAGAAATCATAGACGATAAATCGATTACATCGGCCAATATAATGCGTACACATACACACACACATGCGTACACACACATACATACGCACGCACACAAGTTCGAAATGGACGTCGATCGTGGGAAGTAGGAACTTGGAGCAAGTGTACCATTTCCTTCCTCTTCGACTCGTTCCACCCCTCTCCTCTTCCATCATTCACTCTTTCACCCCTCCTCTCTCTTTTCACACAAACACACACACATTCCTCCGTCCCTCGAATGGAATTCACTTTATTTACGCGCGCGCAAACAAATACAGGTATATAGGATGCGGTAGCATGGCCACCATAAAGGACGGTGCTCACCCATAAATCCCAATTACAGCTAGCAATGGCGCAGGGTAGCGGGCTGTGACACGCCGCAAAGTGCGGCCCGTCCATAAATTGCGCCGGGCAGGACGTACCGAATTTTCCATGCAATTTGAATAAGAGATACGCATTTGGGGAAATATGCAACCTCTTGCGCCCCGTACGTCCAATGGGCGACGTTCGTCCATCCGTGGTGCGCGGATTCGACGTGCGGCGCGGAATTTTTCGTGGCGCGCGCCACGCTCAAAGCGCTGCCGGGCTTATTGTTTGCGCCCGTTACGGATCCGGTATTATTTTCGAATAAATTCGAATTCGAAAAAGGATCCCTCGCGCCCGTACACATCGATCGACTCTCAGATTTCAAGCCCCGGGGCCGTGGCTCGAATTTCTCCGTAAACCGCACGAGAATCATTCCATTGTTCTTCCCTCTGATTTTTTCCCCCCTTTTTTCCTCTCTCTCTCCTTCTCTCTCTCTCTCTCTCTCCTTTGATGAAACAACGACTATCGGCGAGGAATGGATGTCGATGGAGTGGACAGCGAAATTTTTTTAAAAGGATCTTTTTAAAAAAAAGAAGGATCTTGTTTATCTCGTTCCTTCGAAATAGTCTTGGCCCATTTCAGTTTGAGAGTCTGTTGGTCGATCGTTGGCGAACCAATGGCTATTTTCTTTCTTCGTCGACGATTCAAAGACAATTATGGAAAGTTAATTGAAAAAAAAAAGTACAACGTTTACAAAGAATTTAAAAGACAATATCTAAATTTGACAATCGAGTCTCGATTATTTTTATTCGACATCGATATTCGAATTTTATACGCGTATTTCTACGCGTATTTCTGATTCACCGGAAAAACAGAAGGGGGAACAAACAAGAAAAAAAAGAAGAAGAAAAAATTATCCGACTAACTTTCGTTATTTAATTTTCCTCTACTTTGCGCTCGTTGCATTTCGCGTAACATTTGTGGTCGTATTTCCGAAAAATACGGGGGGAGGAAAAAAGAAGAAGAAGAAAAAAAGAAACGAACCGGGCGACAAACAACTGGGTGGAACAAAGAGTTTCGTTCTCTCTCTCTCTCTCTCTCTCTCTCTTCGCGAAATGGCTCTTCTTTCCCCCTTGATTTTCAACGATATTTCTCGATAAAATTTATCGACCTTACCCCTAATTCTTTCTCCCCCTCTCGAATAGCAGCACTCGCCACGCCAGAAACCACCAGAGACTGCAACATTTTCGGGAATTTTGCTTTGTAATCCGCTGCGAAGTGTTAAGCGCTACACCCAAGAATTTCGCAATACAATTCCGCCCACCGAACAATGAGTATAAAACAAATGGAACCGCGCCGCAAGGAATTAGAGGAAGAGCAACAAGAGTCTGACAAAATGGATTCACTTATTCGTCAAATTATCTCTGGTATTTATTTATTTATTTATTCCCTCCTCCTCTTCCCCTTTTTTAATTAATTAGATTCAATCTTTTTTCTCTCTTCTTTCGTATTCATAAATGCCCTATATATATATATACATACCT
This sequence comes from Apis laboriosa, assembly GCF_014066325.1. Taxonomy (NCBI): domain Eukaryota; kingdom Metazoa; phylum Arthropoda; class Insecta; order Hymenoptera; family Apidae; genus Apis; species Apis laboriosa. Next base: position 1,157,432 of record NW_025223180.1, read on the forward strand.
TTTATTTACAATCGAAGTCACCTGCAAACGATCGCATTATCGTGACAAATCATTTCCAGTCAACGTGTATCCGTGTAATACTGCTGAGGTCGCAGTATACACACGTTTATTACTTGTTAATTCAGCAGCCATGAACGGAGAGGATGCGAGAGAGAGGAAGAGAGAGAGGTAAATATGGAGGGACGAGCGAAGGGACCGAGATAAACCGTACGTTTTGGCTTGTCACATAAGGCTGACCTGCGCGACAAAACATATCCGCGCTTCTCTCTGCTAACCCCCGGTGTGGTGCGGGTTTGGTCCGCCTCATTAATGGTTAAAGCTAACGCCACAGGCTCACGACTAATGGAAATAACGCGGCGCGTTATCCCTCTGATCCTCCCCCAACTGTATCCTACGTACACTCTTGAGACGCTGCCTCCCCCCTCCAAAGCGTCTCAAGATTATCTTCCGAGTAGTATTCCATCGAAAAATTCTAGCGAAATTTTAATTTTATGGATACGATACGTGTAGATTATGGTATTTCGTACGATTCTAGCTTCTATTAATCGCCATCAACGTTACATGAATAATGATTGGATAGTTGTCAGTAGGACGAAATTATCGTAATTAGATAATTATTACATTTTAATACAGTACATTTGAAACAATATGTAGCTATGCATGTATCGATGCAATGTATAAATGTTTGTTTTCGTTTTCGTTTTTAATTTTAAGGATACATGTAGATTATAGTATTTTTATTAGTAGGATCAATTACGTTCGAAATTAAATAGAGTACGAAATAATATGAAGCGATGCAATGTATAAATATTCGTTTTCGTCCTCGTTTTTAATTTTAAGGATACGACACGTGTAGATATTTCATACGATCAATATAATACATATGAAATTAGATAGAGTAGAATATGGTATTAGATAGAGTGTGGTACGAAATAATATAAAGCGATGCAATGTATAAATATTCGTTTTCGTCTTTTTTTTAATTTTAAGGATACGATACGTGTAAATTATGATATTTCGTGTGATCAACGTTACATGAATAATGGTAGAATATGTCAATAGGACGAAATTATTATTAGATAGTTCAAAACAATATATAGTTATGCACGTATCGAGGAATATATAAATGTTTGTTTTCATCTTCGTTTTTAATTTTAAGGATACAATACGTGTAGATGGTATTTCATGGGATCAATTACGTTCGAAATTAAATAGGGTATGGCACGAAATAATATGAAGCGATGCAATGTATAAATATTCTTTATTTTTAATTTTAAGGATACGATACCTGTAGATTATAGTATTTCATAGGATCAATTACGTTCGAAATTAAATAGGGTATATATATATATTAAATAGGGTATATATATGGTACGAAATAATATAAAGCGATGCAATGTATAAATATTCGTTTTCGTCTTTTTTTTAATTTTCAGGATACGATACGAGTAGATCATGGTATTTGGTAGGATCAATTACGTTCGAAATTAAATATGGTATGGCACGAAATAATATGAAGCGATGCAATGTATAAGTATTCGTTTTCTTTATTTTTAATTTTAAGGATACGATACCTGTAGATTATAATATTTCGTACGAATGTATATGTTTCGTACGATGAATAATGGTAGGATATGTCAATAGGACGAAATTATTATTATTAGATAAGATATGGTTCAAAACAATATATAGCACGTATCGAGGAATATATAAATGTTTGTTTTCATCTTCGTTTTTAATTTTAAGGATACGATACATGTAGATTATAGTATTTCGTACGATCAATTACGTTCGAAATTAAATAGAGTGTGGTACGAAATAATACGAAGCGATGCAATGTATAAATATTTGTTTTCGTCTTTTTTTTAATTTTCAGGATACGATATGACTAGATCATGGTATTTGGTAGGATCAATTACGTTCGAAATTAAATAGAGTATGGTACGAAATAATAGGAAGCGAATAAATGGAACGTATAAATGTTCGTTCTCGTCTTCGTTTATTATTATCGTTCTATCGTTTTTCTTATGGGAAGAATAATTATACGTCGAGTCATAAACGTTAATTTCATCCGGATTAATCTTTTCGAACAATCCAAATGGTTTTTCGTCTTGAATACAAGTACACGCGTTTACTTCGATATGAATCGCGGAGTCGTAACGGAGGGTGCACTTAGAGTGGCTGAAAAAAATATGGTAGTTCTTTTCCCTTTCATGACGTAGAATCAGGTCGAGGGAGGGGGAGGGTGGGGGAGGAGGAACATGGGAGGAACTCGAAAAGTAATGGCAGCCTCGCCGGGATTCACCCGAGGAAAAATGATAATCTTGTCCCACATGCACGAGTATCCCTGCATCTTGGCGAGCAAGCGGACGCATAAATAACAAAGTGGATTCCCAGATTTTTCATATGACCAACCTCTTCGTTTCGTGGGGATTTATCGATCGCTAGGTTGGACCCACCGCTGCGCCCCATGCATCTAGAAGAAAAGGAACCATCCGGTTCCGCGATCTTTCGATCGGGCCGAAATGGAATGTGCATCCTGATCGTCCAAGTCGCCAACAGCCTTCCTCTGAAAATTCATTTTCCTTCTACAGCGCCGACTTTAGACATCGATATTTTACACGCGTGATCGAAGAAATCACCCCACGATACCTCATCGAAATAAATATTTGTTGCTCGAATTGATTGCAGTCGACCGATGAAAAACAGTAAATTAGTTAAAGTTTCTAATTTTATCGAGATAATTGATAATTTTATAAATCACAGAAACAAGATACGTTTAAGGAAATAACGTAGCAACGATAAGTTGCAAAGTTGAATACCTTCGATGGAACGTAATTATACTACGATCACGTAATAATAACTTTTCCTGAAAATTCCTTCTGTATCGATATTTTACACGCATGATCGAAGAATCATAGCCAAGAATTTAGCCACGATACCTCTAAATAAATATTTGTTGCTCGAGATGATTGCAGTCTGACTGATGAAAGCAGAAAGGCAGTAAGCATTTCTAATCGATTCAACATTTCTAATTCCTTTATCGAGATGATTGATAATTTTAAAAATCACGGAGACAAGATACGTTTGAGGAAATAACAAGTAGCAAGTAGACAAGTTGTTTGCAAGGTTTGAGAATCCCTTGGATGGAACGTAATTTACGATCACGTAGTAATAACTTGACGCGGGTGATGAATCCCTCGTTTACAATCGCAGCCCGGAATCGACGAGTATAAATCAAATTACACTGGAGTGGGGAGGGGGGAGTTGATATTTAGCCGGTTCGTAAATGCACGATGGCAAATTAGATCGCGATACGTGCGCGATTCCGTTACACGAAACGTCGGGCCACGAATCGCGAGCTCTTAAACTCTTGGAAAATAAATTAACTCGAACCCGTGGTGGTGGTGCGAGCCGCTGTTGACACGGGTAACCTGAAAGAAAGAAAAGAGAGAAAAAAAAAAAAAAGAAAAAGAGGGACGAATAAAAATTGTCTGCAACGAGTTTCATCGCGCAAAGTGAAATCGCGTGTCCTACGCAGAAGTTACAATTAAATGTTTCATTTACGTTTACGATTTTAAATTACTTTTGAAACTTTGCTGCTTCGATGCGGGGACACGGGGGTGGGAGGGGACGGTAAATTTGACGCACGAAATTGAACGTACCGCTCTGTTTATCATTAAGAGAGGGTGAGCGCTCGTAAAATTTAACGTAAAACCACCTCTCATCGAGTTAAACGCGTTGGTCATTGTTCGAAAGTTGAGAATGTAATAATTGCGAATACCTTTATTATTTCCCGTAGAAACTTGTTACGCCGTTACACATCGAATTCTCAAATTATGAAAAATTTGTACAACTTCTCTAACGCGTTATTTATATTACGTTGTTCCATTTCCGCGATCATTTGCTCACAATTAAAAAGATCATACATTTTAATACAGATATAATTGAGTCGTTGATTCGCATCTGATTAACGATAAAGCGTAATTAAAATTACAAAATGACGGCGTTTTATACTTTAACGCGCACGTTAATTACAATACACGATTCTGAATGAAAAAAAAAAAAAAAATTCTGAATATCTTTTAATCGATGATCATATAACTAAAATCTCCAATAATCGATCAGATCTAATATATCTATTCCCGTAAATTGAATTCTTAGAAAGGTATCGAGGTATATCGTGTCGTTATAGAATAAATAAAAAGAGTACGAGCGTTGTCCATCGTTGCAACGGGTCACACACATTATAAAAGGACGTGTATCGGCGATCGAGGAGGGGACGAAGCGCAAAGAGTCGGGCGATCGTGCCGATCCTTTTCGTTTCGGTTCGTGAAGCGAATAGCGTGCGGATCGAGTATATAAAGTAGCAACGAGATGAGTCTGCCATCGCTTTGCGACGAGATCTACAAAGTTATTCGTGCACGTGAGCAACTGCCGGTTAACGGATCGCGTTTATTACGAGCCATAGCGCAACAAAGCACCCCCGATCCAACTAACCGTCCCTTAAGGTTAAGGGGCATTAACGCGATATTGCTCGCCGATCAACAGGGTTCTCGTGGCTCTGAGCGTGCGTATATATTTCCTACTATTTATTCCTATTAGGGAATAGATTGTGAAACCGTTCGATTAAAATAAGGAATATGAGGTAGGAAAGAATACGATTTCGATCGAGGAAAATAGAAATAAACTATTTTTCTCCACGATGCTCGTCTAACTTGTTCGAGAGATTTCTTCTCTTTGATGGTATTAGAGGATACTCTCGGTTATCCGCAACTGCTTCACAGTCCCCTGACTGAGAGTCATAGACGAGAAGCTCGAAAGCGAGGGATGTTCTTAAACAAGTGTCGTGACATGTGTAGCAGGGAAATGGTGGGCAAACATTTGTTTAATGTACAAGATATAGAAGAATACGATTTGAAAATCTTTTTCTCGACGAATTTTTACTCGAATTTAAACTCGATTCAATTCTATTAAGATTGGGAAAATTTTCGATCGATGAACGAGGGAACGTTAGAAGCGTGGAATCTTATCCCTTAAAACGCTTTTTCGATTTGAAATATCGTCGTATTTAAGAAAAGGGTAATATTTAATTTATTATTCTCGTCGTTTACTCGGATCTCTCGCTCGCACTGGCCTCTATTCCAAGCTCCAAACAAATAACAATTGCGATTTTTAGAGCAGTGGGATGCATTTTTAGGAAAAAACGCAGATCACGAATCTATAAATAGAGATATCGGGATAAATCAAACAAGAATTTCAATGGAATAGTTTCTCCTACGTTACGAGTGGATTCTGGTGACAAAATTATTAATTTCTTCTCGCACAATTTGTAGATTTATCATAACACAATGCATTATAGGGGATGGATCGTTGAATGATTAAAATAAATGTACAATAAGAAAGAATATATTTAACAAACTATGTTGCACAGACATGGATCGTGCCTTCCACGCTGAATTCTTTACATAGGCCAGTTCAAAAAGAAGAAAACGAAATCGAAACAACGACATCCAGCGACACCCGATTCGTAAATACACGAGTCGCGCCTTCACACGCATAAACGCAACGCCTTGGAAAAAGAAACGCCTCGACCTCGATCAGAATTTTTCACACAAAGTGTAGATATTTCTAGAAAAGCGAGGGGTCGAAAGATAGGGGAGGGAGGAGAAGTTATTGACAGGCGAGGACGAAGAAAGAAAGGAAAAGCGACGAGTTATTTCGTTCACGGATATCCCATAAAATCAGAGTAACTAGAGGCCGATGTCGCCCACTTAATAATGCAGTGTACCGGATGTTCAGAGGCTTGGCATCGAATCTGTGCGGGAGGGAAGACTAAAGAGAGCGAGAATAAGCGAGAGGGAGGTTTGTTGCTAGGGGTGATCTAGGGGGAGGAGGGGACCGGGTTAAATATTTCACAACGCATTTCCGCCGCTACGCCCTCGGGCTGGTTAGGGTTGGACCGAAGGTAGGAGAAGAAGAAGGAGGAGGAGGAGGAGGAGGAAAAAGTGTAGTACAATTTCGCGCGACAAATTCGCCGGTTGAATATAGATTTTCGAGTGTTTTTCCCCCAGATTTCGTAATTGGTAAAATGTCGCGATTTTTTTTCTTTTTTTTTTTTTTTCCAAATTGGACGAGTCATTACTATAAATGTAAAGCGTTAAATAATATTTTCGTCGCGTTTTTAAACGAATAAGACGACGAAAGATTATTTCAAACTTGTTGTTATTAATTATCGTTTCGTAGGTAAATAAATAAAAGGAAGAAAGTATCGAGTCGTAACGAATGATATAAAAATTACACGAATTTTCTCTGATTAAAAATTCCATAATTACAGGAAGTAGGTCCGCTTTTATAGTTCTTAACGAAGCTACCAGTCTATATATTGAACTCGTCGCCGAGTGAACGAGGCCTGCACCCCACAATCGTGCAATCGTGTTGCGCGCAAAACTAGGCTTTCAGGTTCGAGCCTTTCCTTTATTTGTGTCACGGCGCGGGGGATTAATACGCAATAGGATTATCAGAGACCCCGTTTGAACGCATAATGCACAAGCAAAAAAAAAAACACGCTCGTGATCGATCATTTCCCTTATCCAAGCTTTCATTTTAATTTTTAATTAGCCCATTCTCGGCTAGTACGATTGGAATACGATAAAGAGAATTTGAATTAAATCATCGGCTCCAGTTTCCTAGATTCGCGCCGGTTTCTCGGCTAGTGTTATTTATTGTTATTCCTAAGCTGGCCTTACGCATTGCGTAAATCGGTGGCAACAAGGTATATAAATTAACGGGGGTAATAGGGTAGGTAGGTAACCGGTGTCGGCCCGCCGCTGCGTGTTTCCGTTCTATAATTCATTCGATACGACCGCGTATCGTTGCATTTTAAGAGGGCGCCTCGTGATCGCTGGAAATCAAAATTAATTCGGAATGGCCGATACGTGAGCGCCGCCCGTGGTGGAATCGCGGGCTTATGAAAAATATTTTTCAACAACTTTTGAAACCAACGCGACGCGCCACGAAGCTTTGTAATTCGTAAATAACGAAAATACATCGCCCGTTGAAGTTGAATTTCCCCCAATTTAAATTCATTCCGTTGGTGCTCATATATAAAAGAAGAAAAAAAAAAAAAAAAAAAAACGCGTAATTAATATTTCACCGTTCACTTTTTCCCTTTTTTTTCCTGATTTTATTGCTTTTAACCCCGTATCTATTTATTTTGAAAGTAAATATTAAGATATACTTCTCGAATTTAAATTTATTATTCTATTATAAGAGTTTGGAAGAAGAAATTTCGGAGTACGCGCGTATTTTTATTCCCAATAATTGTCGATCGTACGAGGAGGAGTAAAAAGAGGAGAGAAATCGTATTCCACGTGTTCCGTTTCCGTTTGTTGCGGCAAATTCAAAGATGCATACATGCGATTCATGCATGCACGCATGCATACAGCCACCATTTTATTATCTACCTATCTGCCATGCGACCCCGGCTAAATAGTAATAAACAGCCACCTCCTACCCAAGATAACGTAACACAGATGTGCGCTATTGCTTTGCTTCTGACCGTTCGACCGTGTGTAATACGTATATTAATTATTAAAAGCGGAGCGGCAACAACCGATAAAAGCGCATCGCGGCAAACTTCCCCGGATTAGATCATCATCCGCGATATTTTATTTCCTCGCCGCGTATCTTCTTTTCTCCCTCCCTTTATCTCTTCCCACGCGTCGGTTATTAAATCCAGGTGAAAAGAGATATGAAGAACCGGAGCCGGGAGGAGCTAATTGCCATTCTCCAAAATTTTCCCCGGAAAAAAGTTCAACCCTTCAGACGGCCTCCGCCCACAAGAAGAGGAAGAAAGTTCTTAATAATACCGGCTTCCTTCGCTGCAATTCGTGTCGGGCGGATAGCCCGGCAACGGGAACGGGCCCCCGCTTGTTGGCAACGAGGAGCGCCGGATCGCGCGTCTTTTCGAAAATCTCTCTTGCATCCTGTGAATTCGAATTAATTTTTCCACTTCGTCGCGCTTTGCCGATCATAAAATTAACATTAACAACTCTCGTACGATGTACGAGATAAACGAACGTCAAAAATGTCGTCTCTCCTTTCCAACTACGAAAGTAGAAACATCCTTTTTTTGTTATTATTATTATTATTCGATCAAATTCAGGATATTCGACGGGGGATAAAAAAAAATAAATTTCACCTTCTCTCGACATTTCTCGAAACGTATTAAAAGAAAATAAAAAAAAAAAAAAAAAAAACGTGCGTATCGAGGAATAATTTGCGGGGAGAAGATTTCTTTCCTTTCTTTTTTTTTTTTTTAAAACTGTCTCGTCGATAGAGCGGTGCCGGTAAATGCCGGCTTTTATAAGCGCGACACCCTCCCCCCCTCCCCCCTCCCCCGATGCTAATGAGCAACGGCGTAATTACGCCCGGCCAACTGGAAGCGCCAATTTTCCGTCTCCCTTTCTTATACAGGAATCGAGCCGGTTTAAGAGAGTGTCCTGGAAATTACGAGGGGGGGTTAATGCGATTCCGCAACGCGGCAAGTGGACAGCCGGCCACGAGGCGAGGAGGAGGGAGCCGCGTGGAATTTGGCATTCCCGGCTAGCTCCTCCTAATTGCTATGGGCCACGCACCCCGAGGAATTAATAATTAAAATAAAATACAGCCGGCAAAGCCCCTCTTTCGGCCGGCGACACGAGGGTAGGGAGCGGCCGGGGCGAGGGAGGACAGGAGAGGGGGAATGGCGACAGTCGTGTGCTCCGGTTTTCAGCCCCGCAGCCAGTAATATACATAATTAAACATACGTGACTTATCTGCTGAAAAATGTTGCGTTTAACACCCGCGCTCGGAGCGTGGCCCAACCCCTCTTTCGCGTGGTTCCCTCCCTCCCCACCGAACCAGGCAGCGTGACATAGTGCGAGTGGTTCCCTGCAGATACCGCGTGTGTATCGCGTGTCCGCGGTTTTCCAAATTATTTCTTTTTTTTTTTTTTTTTTTTTTTTTTTTTCCCTCTTCTTCCCCTCCTCCACCTAGCTCTCTCTCTTTTCGAGAGTGGAAACCAACCACGCGCGTTGCGCGCGCGTCCATTCGCGTCACCTCATGCCCCTCCCCCCCCTCCTCCCCCTCGTGTCAACCGCGTTGCACCGCGTCTGTATTCTCGCGTTTTATTAACTAACGCGTGGCGTGCCAACGTTATAAAATGGTTTCCGCGAAATTTATCTTTCGGACTCGGTACGTCCGGAACGGTACCCGATTTTCGAGACGAGAGATCGTCTCGTTCGAGGCGTTCGTTTCGTTTCGTTTCGATTCGATTCGATTCGATTCGATTCGAATCGATTCGAATCGGGGGGAGAGGGGGATACGAGAGAGGGGGAATTTTGTTCAATTCGATGAATCCTTTTTCTTTCTCCTTTTCTTTTTTCGTTTCGTTTTTTTGGAAAGGGTAATTTAGGAAACGATGTAGTGTCGAATTTTTTTACACGTAACGATAATATAACTCGAGAAATTTTATTTAACGCGTGATTATTATGTATGCGACTTATTAAAAGAGAAACTGGTTTACCCTTGTGTAATAATATTCATATGCACATATGTTAACATAATTACTTGAACAAATTGTTACGTATAAGGATAAAAACTGACATTTACAATTCTCCCTTTAACTTCACATTTGAAAGAAAGAGCATATTTTCAAACGATGCGGACACTGATTAAGGTATCACAAATCTATGGAGAAAGATTTATTTTATTTTTTCGAACAGCAAAGGATATTCATATACGTATATTTAATCAAACGGAATGATGATGATCCATCCAAACTCCTCACAATTCCTCTTCCTTGCCTCCCCTCGCCCAGATGATAATTCGTTTTTACCGATGACTCTTAATACCCCCCACCCCTCCCTTTACGTCTCATGCGATACGCTCGTTCTATCCCCAATTATTTGCTTTGGTAATTGAACGAAGTATTAGAACGGGGATATGCAAATGGTGGCGAAATAAATATGTACCGAGCGGGAGGCCGGCAATCACACCGTTAAAGAGAATGTTTCGCGTTCGCGTATGCGAACCGGCCTCAAAGCCTATACTCCTTCCGTGCATGTATAAATATATCTTCTTAGAATATCTAGAGACTCACGTGCAAGGGGGGCCTAGATATGTATGTAATTGATGAATGTATGAATATAAATCAGGCTTGTTAATCTCGCGGAAAGTGTCAACATCGGTTATTCTTATACGGCCAACGGACAGCGAAAAGGAACGAATTTCAAAGCGTTAAGACCTCGCGAGGGTAGCAACACGTCTATCGATTCTTATGCGTCATTACGCACGGAAAGATCCAGAACGATTCTCCTCTTTTCTTCTCCTCTTTTCTCCACTCCCTTTTCTCAATCGTATCGAGACGAATGATTGGATAACGCGTAACGGGTTGGTAAAAGTGTGAGCGCGTCAATTAACGGGATCGATTGCTACTTTTCCACGATTAATTGCCGTACACGAAATTGTTACACACTCGACGAAACCGCGGATGAAATCGTTTCGATGTTTACCGCGTTCTCGTCTCGAAAAGCTGACTTGGTGGGGGAGGGTTATCGGGTAGCGAAGGGTTTAAACGCGTAAATTTTGATCAAGTTGAAATTATTTGGTTGATTTAAACTTACGAATTTCGAATATTACGTTAAATAATTACTTGTTAAAATAGTTGAATAATACTTCTTTGTGTTAGCCTGTAGACTGTTACGTACTACAGCGATTATTGTTTTGAATATTTAAATTATTGTAACTTATCGAAGAAAAGTTTGTTCGTAATTTGAATTAAATTTTTACTCGTCCATGGTTTCGATCTCTTTTTTCGAATTTTTACAAATATTGTAATTAGAAAGTTATACTGCAAAAGTGTACATGGAATCTATTGCAAAAGATTTGTTTCGTGAAGGGCTAATTTCTAATTAAGATATTATTTTTTTTCTTGCTTGGTGGAGGATTCATATCTACTTGAAAAAATCAACTTTTTCTATAACGAAATAGGGGATAATCGGTTCTCAGCCTCGGAATCAATAAAAAAATTTATTATTCGTGAGGAAACTGTGACGATGGAAAGCGTGATATCGAGAGTGTACGGAGAACAAATCTTGTTAATACTTTCCAATTCATTTATCGGAAATCTATCGATAATTTCGACCCTTCACATAAGTATCATCAACGTACGTCTGATTGGAAAATTTCAAGCAACGATTTCAACGTGAAAAAAATCAAGTGCCAAAGAAATAACCAATTAACAAACATCACGCTAATTTCTAAAACCGTATACAATTATATCCACGATTATTCATTTTCTCCACGAAAATTCAAAATAGAATCAATCTATTTTGATTCTATCTACTACTCACCCCGTTTAAACAGATCAACTCGAACTGATAACGAGCTCGATTCATCGGCTCGCCCCCCTCCCCCCTTCTCCAGTCATAGAAAGAAGATAAACCGCCCGAATGGAATTTCACTTCGAATCGAAGTGGCCACTTATTCTTATTAGCCGACACGGATGGCCACGGAAATTCATTTCGCATGGATCGCGTCAAGGGGCAATAATAGACGCATGATCGATGAGCGTGAGAACAGGGACGAATATTTCTCTTTTTCCTTTCTCTTCTCTCGCCTCCCCCTCCCCTTGACTTGAGAGGAGCTCCCCTTTTTTTTTCTCGGGACATTTTAACGATGCAACAGGGGACCCCGGCTATCTCGGCCAGTATTTCAGCGCGATACCAGTCTGTGACAAATAGCTACCGATGTAATGAATATGAAACGCAACCTCCCCCTCGACTCGCAACCCTGCAACCCTTTCTCTCCCCGGATCCCGCTATGACGTATAACGTTTTATATATATCGTTGGAGGGAGGCGAAGTTGAATCAAACCGCGCGCACCCTTTGCGCTCCGAATACTTAATTCCATCTGCCGTGTTACGACTTACTTAAATTTAATTACGAACCGTTCAAATGGAATCGTTACCAGGTAATTGTGCGTTGTATCCTGATTTCTGGCCGATGGAATCGACCTACTACCACCACCTAAACTACTTTGCATATCGCACACGTATGAATTGTCGTATCGCGTATGTGCTTTAGACGTCGATATCGTGAATTTAAAATTCAAATATATATATATATATATATATATATATTTGAAAGAAAGTTAGTTAGAAACGAAAGAAAGAAAGTTAGAAACGATTATTGCGCCGATTATAGTTGAACAACACTCGCGGGTAAACGCGCGAAGCTTTAATTCGCGTCGTGTCATAAAGCGAGAGAGATATATCGTTTTATCCTCAAAAGGGAAAGCGTCTCGCGTTAAGATTAATCTCGTAATGAGCCGGCGCGAAGAATAACAACGCTCTCTCATTACGGATAATTCTCTCGGCTAGACTCTCTCTCTCTCGTTAACAGTCGCGCTTCTCGTCCCTTACGAAACTCCTCCCCCTTCCTCGTGTAATCTGTGGATTTTTCGAATTAATATCCGTTCCTTATTTACGCGGCTCGAGTAATAATGGCGACGGAGGAAGAGAGAGAGAGAGGTTCAGCCACGCGCGGACGCATATGTAACATCTTTATACGATGTGTACGAAAGGATTATCCGACGACAAATGAACAAACAGGCTGCGTAACTCTGCCTACCCTATCCCTCTCCACCACCAACCGTGTCGGAATTTCTGTCTTCCTTCGCGATCTCCCGTCCCTCCACCTCGACTTTCTCCATCTCCATCTCTCACTCTGGCTCCCTTATGCCTATGCTAATTACCCGGGTTGACTCAAGTAAACCCCTATGAAACTGCAAGGCTTGCGTGGCGTCAACCCCTCTATATACCTGGGTCTAACAATAGCTAACGTTGCGAGTTTCCACGCAATTAAATTTCACTCGCTTCTGCCACGCGCCCTTTCCAGCCCCATTATTTTTCTATTTTACTGTTATATCCGTGGAACAAGAGGCGCCGCCGTCTTTTCAGGGACGCGTTTCGACGTCGAATCGACCGGGGAAACATCGAGGCGGTGGAGTATCATTTGCCTGGGAAATGGAAGCAAGGAAAAGTGGTGGTCGAAAGGCGATCAAACTGTGACTTTTCGGAAAGGAAATTTGGAATTTTCACCAAGTTGTTCAAGATTCTCGAGTTCGTGATTTGTTCGAGTCCCGTTGGGGTGGGTTGCCGCTCGATCGAAAATCTCGAACAAAATTTCGCCACGCGAAATCATGAGAATGATTTTAAAGGCGTTTCGATTAATTTCAAAAACGTAACCGATTCTAGAAACGTAATTTTATATTCCTTTCGTTACACGCGAGATACAATATCGCGATGAAAAAAGGAAGAAATCGATGGCTCAGGGTAAGATAATTCACCGGCAACGAAAATTAAATAATATATTGGAAAATAATATCCTTCGAAATTAGAAACCTCATATAAAATTTTGATCGATTCGATTCCTCCAAACTGTTCCGCAAATAATAACTTCACGTTATTTTTATTCCGCACAAGATTTCATCCTTAGAAACCAAATAGCGAAACCCTGTAAAATTTAATCAAACTCGGAATAAATTATCACGCGAACGAGAAAAAGCGTAAACGCGATCTTGTACGAAATATATATAACTTCAATGATATTTCCATAATTCGGATACGTTTACATTGCGAATCGTGCGCGAACGATCGAAAGAAATAAATTAAGTAAATCCATTCGAGACTTTACAACGAGCGACAACGGTGTGCACAGTGATTGATCGAATCTCGCGGACCTCGCGATACGCGATACGTGGTGGTGGTGGTGGTGGTGGTGGATCGTTTGATTAAATGGATTTTTTTGACGAGCGTAAATTATCTGAGACACGGCGCGCAGTGTAAGAGGCTTATCTCTTATCGGTCATCCCTCACCGAACAATGGCGTAACGAGGCGAGCATTTTTGATGGCGCACGTCCTATCGACGTCCTTAACACGCGAACGTGATACGCAATCACTCATCCGTACTTTTTAACGATATATGTATATATATATATATATATATACATATACATATATATCCGCACGAATCCATCCTGATTCGAATTCGTGGACACCTGCTGCGAGATAAATGCATGCAGGCGGCGGGAATGAAATTTATGTCAAAGATAATTGTCACATTGCTACGACGTCGCTCAAGTTTTTCGGCCGTAGGTGTAGAAGGGGAGGGGGGGGGAATGTCCGCATGTGCACACGTTTTTCCTCGTTACAACGCTTCTCTCCGATCGAAATTAAAGCGGGCCTTTTGAATTTCGAAGAAAGGGGCCTGGACACGAATCCATTTGTAAAAGTGAAATTTTATTTTAATTAAATTTATTCAATTAAATTTTATATAATCCAAGTCCATCCCCAAAATTTGCAACATTTTCAAATTTTCGCTCTCGAGTTTATCTTAGGGGGACGACTCGGGGTGGAAGCGATCGAAAGATCGCTAAGGGAGTTACTTTTTGGGATAATTAATTATCAGAAAGGATTAAACGGCTCGAAAACAGGGGGTAATTTATTTATCACGCGCACGTGCACACATTACTATTCACACAATTGGATGGTATGATTTGACATTTATGATGGATTTTCTTTCTATAATTCGATGGATAATGGATTATAAACTTGATTATTCGATCCGATAAAATATTTATTTTAAAAACGGTAAGAAATTATAATTTTGAAATGCGCTCCTGCAAATCGATTTTCTTTAACGAGATAAGAAATAGAATCCCTGACTGAGAATTAACCTGAGAGAGAGAGAGAGAGAGAGAAAGAAAGTTCTCCCTTTTTCTATGGAATTAGACAAATAGTTGGGGCTAGAAAGACGACAGTTAGAACTTTGCATCAGATTCGCGTCGCTCACTTTAACTTCCGTCTCAGTTTGAAATTGTTCAATGATCCGTCCAGGGAATTGCCCTTGCGATTAAAGATTATCCGTGTCGTTTCTCCCTCTTCAGACCGTGTCATATCGTAATTAATCTCCTCGAAACGAATACGTACTTTCGACACGGAATACGGGTATAAGAATGCGGTCGAGATTGATCATAATAATCGTTAAAAAAAAAAAAAAAAAAAAAAAAAAAGAAACGGACGAGTGGAAAAATTATTCGAACGGAAGGAGAAAGAAATTTTCTCACGCGAGAATGAAATGAACGCGAGATAAAAAGTATAAAAAGTTGACGAGATAAGAAAATATTTGCAGGGTGATAGAAGCGCCACATCCGGGATGTTATTTCGCTTCGAAATTTCCTCGAAAGACATTTTCATGGTCTTACGGTCAAGCGGACAATTCCGGTTTCGCAGCAATTTTCTCGGAGTAGCTACGTATCTATTTCGAGCCCTATGGGATAACGTTTAGAGAATTGCATTACCGCTCATGTGTGCACGCCTCGCGCTGTGTGTATCGCGAATTTGTAAACAGCGTTGCACCCCGTTGTACGCCGTATTGCGATTAGAGATAAATTTGTTAGTTAATTAATGTCCGCTACAACAAAGCGATTAATTAAATTACCAGTCAAATTATGCTGTGTTTAATGTTGTGAAATGATCAAAGCGATATTTGGGCCAACAACCACAAATGCCTACAGAATAAACTCGTTAAACCCGCGTATATAACTTTGCTCGATGAAATGGAAAATATTTATATATATATATATATATATTTCTCACGATTTTCCAAATTTTATATATACCTTGATATTAATTGGATTGGAGGGAAATTTTCGTTTTGTGCACCACGATAGATTAGGAATGGAAAGGATATTCGAAGATTAAAGACAATAATGCCACGTCCATTAAAGTTGATCATAACTTCCTTGACTGGTAAAAATATATTCAATTTTGGGAAAGATACTGAATAAAAATATCCATAAGAATAAATAAACGAAATTTAGTAAAGAAAATTACTAGTTTTCTAATTTTCTTCTAAATTTTTGTCCTTCGTCGTCTATTCTTTATACAAATCTATCCAATAAACAGGCATAATTTTCTTTTCTACGATAATAAATAGTTATACCTCGAAACGTGTTCCGATCGATTCGAATAATTTCAACAAGCGTATAATTATTTCGCCTTTGGATCCCACTATTCGCAAAGTGCACGACGCTGCTCGATTCGAATTCCTAGGAAGGAGAAAATCTCTCGAAGAGACCTGGGGAGGGAGGGGGGCCCGCCTAATAAACGACGAACCGTTCACACCGCTTCTAACCTCCTAGGTGGCATCGATTTTCAAAGCGTACTTGAACCTCTTTAACCTCTCTCTCTCTCTCTCTCTCTCTCTCTCTCTCTCTCTCTCTCTCTCTCTCTCTCGCTCGTGGTCGATCGATCGAGCGAGCCGCTTGTGACGAGGGAAAGGCGCGAGTTTAATGAGTTATTCGATTTAATACGAGTGTTGGTCTACCTCCGATCGGCTTGGTTCCTCGGCGCAACCAGGGAAGACGGGAAAGTTATCGAGCTACCAAGGAACGGTCAAGAAATTTGGACAGTTGGCGGCGATCACGCGGAGACTGGATGGGCTAAGAAATTGAAATTGCTTGATTAATGATCGTGCTCTTTGGTGTAACGTACGGTAAATGTACATTGGGAAATTTATAGAGTTAGTTGCTGTACCGAAATTGGAATCGAAGTTAGATCGTAAGTAATAATTTTAGCGAAAACTTTGGTGGCGGGCAAGAGTTGTTTTTAAAAATTTTTATAAATGGATTAACGTTAGACTCGTTGATTCTCTGATCATTTCCAATGTCGAAGGAAAAAAGAAATAGCGAAAAAGAAAGGAAATTCTTTGGAAAATTTCTAATGTACAGGCAAACTTGAAGTCTTGTCTTTCCTTTCTAACTGCACACGTGGCTCGCTCTTTCAAAGACAAAAAGGTATAAAATAAAAAAGACTGAAAATCTAATATTGCACGAACTTCGAATAATACTGAATACGTTAGAATGATTCTTAGAAGTAGAAATACTTTATGGAAACACAGAGCTTCGAGCCTCAAGACATAAACGGTAAAAAACATTTGAAACGATAGACAAAATTCGTCCAACAGATGCGGAAGCCCTGGAAAAATATTAAGAGCGGAGGAATCTGGCGAGAATCTCGAAGAGAGTCGAGTCTTTCACGGTGACACTGAAGAAATTTTAAACTTTCCCGGGAGAACACTAGACAACGAGATACTCGAAAAACTTTCTTATGGATATTGTACGCCAATTCTTCTCTAAACGATAAAGAAAAAGAGCCATAAGGGGCAGAGTGTAAAAAAAAAAAAAAAACTGACAGAACCAGAAAAAGAAGAAGAAGAAGAAGAAGAAGGATATAAAGAGTAGAAGTAAAACTCGAACAAGGATGAGAGAGGAGTTGCGATGTTTTAGGCGAGGCAAAGTACACATATACATGTGTATACCGCAAACATTCGAGTTGGATAGACGTGTGTACGGTCTCGTTGTGTACTAGCCGCTAGTTCATAAGGGAGCGTAGTGGACACAATACCGTTGCTTATAGAAATGCTTATCCACCGTGACCTGCATCAACGAGGGGAACCTTGGCGCAAACGTCATCGAGCGGTCATCGGTGAGAGATTATGCGTGGTCGCGGGAGGAAAGGGAAGGCGAGGGGAGGGAGCGCGCATACATCAAATCAAGGAACTCGAGAGATCGACTACAACGACGTCAGAGGAACTCGTTCGTGACACGCGGTGACGTTTGACGTGATCTATAGCTACGTAGCCGCTGCTTCTACGCCGTCTCTATGCATCACGTCTCTATCCACTCACCTAACAATAATGAGTAATTATTTAGGGGAGGTGGAACGATCTCTTCCATTCTAGCCGCCGATCCCGCGAAATACGTGCAATTAAAGTATCCGAACAATTTTTAAAGTCGAGAGCTAACTCGGATGAAGAGTTGACTCCTTATTCTTTTTAAAGGATTAGAGATTAACTGTCAAAATTATTATTACGTTATACGTTAAAAAACTCGTGGTGGATCGTTGACAAACTCGTCTTTATCCCAGTTATTATAAAATAACTGATCTTTCTTTACGTTTTAAGACGTAACCAAAGTTCGCAACGAATATCCTTTTCGAACCGTTCATCGAATACATTAATTAGGAAAAAGAATATTCATCGGTTGTTAAAGGTTAATTAACGGTGGCCGGATGAAAGGGGAAGTTTTCCCCGGCAAGATCTGGCAAGATTAAAGAAGGAAAAACAAACGAGGTGGTTCAGGGCAGGAAACAGGGAGGGGGCGTCTGATTATCAGAGGAGCCCCTGGATAAGGTTGCAAGACTCCGTTGTATGTTTAATTAAGAAAAAATCCCATAACCCGCTAATGGGCGTGACGGTGTCGCCGAAAAAGAACGTAGGCACCGCAAAAGAATAGAGGTAAGTGCTTTGCTTCCCGGATTTCGCGTGGCTAACGGGACAACCCCTCTGCCCTTAATTCCGTAATACGAATATATGCACGTACCGTGGGCGAGGGAGGAAAAGAGGCGGAGGAGGGGGAGGCGGGGGCGTAATGCACGCTCGTCTAAGTACAGTCTGTAATTATGAAATAACCCTGGACCCTCTTTACGCTTCTATTATCATAGCTTTTTACGCCTGCGCACGAGAAACCACGACAAATTTTTCTACGTAGCTACGTAGGGGTTCAACCTCGAAAAGTCGTTCCCCATTTTTCTCCCATCCACGGAGAGCGTGCTTTCGTATGTCTGTCGTGGCTGACAAGCTATCGTCATTGTTCGTTGCCTCGTTAAACGCCTTTTTCCCTTTTCAACTTTCGCTCGCAACTTTTCTCTCTTCCTTCTTTCTCTGTCTCTCTCTCTCTTTTTCCTCCCGAATTTAACGAGATTTTCTCATTTTCTCTGTGCGTGCATTTTCATCGTTCGTATCCCCATCGGGGATAAGACGATACCCGCGGAGAGTATTCGAAAAACTTTTGCAATTTTACGTCCGAGTTACACGAATACACGAATTTCTTGTATAACTTGGTTGCTAGCAACCCCAAATCGTTCGATAACGTTCGCTCGATGCTGGCTCGAAATTCGTTCGAAATCGCGGTTTGTTAACCTTATGGCATTATGATTGGATTATCGGAATAAAAGGTTGAAATTGATTTATGGAGCAGGAATTATTAAAAAGCGTTCTAGATACGCGCTATCGTCTCTATTGAAATCAATCGTTTAAAATATTTGATAAAGTTTGACAGAATTTTTATTATCCTTCGACGTCGATAAATGTATTTTTTTTCTTTTTTTTCTTTTTTTTTTTTTTTCTTTTTTTGGATTCACCACTCCTATGAATTTGTAGTTTTATACTAGCTTTTANTTTTTTTTTTTTTTTTTTTGTCATTCGTTACAAGTATTAACCCGAACGATCGGATCGTTTCGTCGAGCGTGTTTTTCGTTACAACAATTTTCCTACATTTTTATTAAACTGAAACTATATGTGTGTGTGTATCAACGACATAAACTGTCGTTCGTCTCGCAGGCGCGCATAATCGTCGCGGGGAAGAGGCAATTAAACGAGTCGTATACCGGCTTCCGTAATTGTAAGTGTAATCTTTCCTGGTGGATTTAGTTGGAGATTTCGGGGCAGCCGGTTACACGAGCTCATCGGGCCGCTCCGATTGTTGAATAATTTATGCCGACTTTGTTGAGAACCGGTGCGCCACAGAGACCGAGCATCGTGCATACGCGATAAGACAGGAACGATGTATTCTCCCTGCTGTGTGTGTGTGTGTGTGTGTGTATTCGCTCGCACATTCGTGCACAAGCCTGACCTAGGCAGAGCAAAAATCATGTATGCACGAGATGTATACCAGAAATGTGCCTTCGTATAAATAATAACCGAAGAATAACAAAGTTTCGCGAATGTCGACGAAAACAAAAAAAAAAAAAAAAAAAAAAAAATTACCATTTGTTTCGCCAATCGGCAAGCAAAACATCCACGCAAGCTACGTCGTATTCCCGTTTTCAAGCAATCAGATACATGCGGTGTTATTTAATATCCGTTACCGTTTTCCAGGCTTTATATTTATCTTGTTTTATAGGCACATATTACGGAACTAAAAACGTTATGCAACGTTTTCCATTAACCCCATTTTACAAGCAGTTTTCTTTTTTTATTTGTCTATTATATATATCTATATTATATATACAATATATATGTATACGTATACCCAGAAATTTGAGTTTTACATTTTATGAAACGATTTTGGTAGCCTAGTTGTTTCAACTTTGTTTCCTGGAATTAATTCAAATTTTTTTAATGCTTTAAAATTTTATATTTAAAATCGTATTGTTTCGAGTACAATATATATATATATAAAACAAGAGCACACTTCAAGCACACTTACCATTAAACCTTACAATAATACGAAGGAAACTAAGGGAAGGGAAACCTTACTCGCAAACAACTTTTCCACGTCGGATTAGCATATCGTGATACGTGGTAGACTGCAGTAGCGCGGCCGTACGTTTCTTTTTCTTTCTTCTTTTTTTTTTTTTTATCGTAACATTTTATTTGCTCGATACGCTACGTGTCTTTAAAAGTAGACTCCCCACGAGTCGTCCTAACAACCCATTTCCACTCTCCTCGATTCCAATTTCATCCGGGCACGTGGCCGGAAAAAAAAAAAAGGAAAGGAAGAGGAAGAAAAGCGAAAAGAAAAAGAAAAGAAAGGAGAATAAAACGAATCGAACGATTTCGTTTCGTTTCGTTTCGTTTCGAGACAACTAGCAGATGATACGTGTTGACGTCACCAAGCACAACACACGCCCAGCCAAGCGTGGCCGTACTTCAGCCACGATATCCAGCCCGCGTTATACAGCCGCGTGGCCGGTTCAACGTTAGTAGTTACATCGTGTTTCGCTAACAC
Source organism: Apis laboriosa (assembly GCF_014066325.1). NCBI lineage: Eukaryota > Metazoa > Arthropoda > Insecta > Hymenoptera > Apidae > Apis > Apis laboriosa. Next base: position 1,178,332 of record NW_025223180.1, read on the forward strand.
CCTATTCATTACCCTGCTCACTCCATCGACCCCGTGTACACGAGTCCGGTCCGCATTTCAGTCTGCTCGCATTAAAGCTCTAAATACCGTGCGACGAGCGCAAACGGGTGCCGTGTCAGGATGGCCCCTATCTACTTCCTCCCTCCCCCCGCCCTCGCTCCCGTCTTTCCACGTCTATATCTCGCCTGCCCATCTCCTCTCACCTCCCTCCGCCATTTCTCTCCTCTCTCTCCGCGCCCCGCCAAGTTGGCATCCCACCTTCCCTCCCTTCTATTAAAATCCGAATATATCCGAATTCGAATCTGGCAAGAATCGAGACGAATGTTACGAGAGGGGAGGTTAAAAGCCACCACCCTCCCTTTCTTTCTCCCTTTCCTCCCCTCTCTTCTTTCCTCCCGCGTATCACGTATCGCGTCCTGTTCGTATCTAAGGTGTTTCCTCACTGAAAGCTGCGATACTATCTATCGAGAGAGAGAGAAAGAGAAAGAGAGTTATCTTTCCCTGATGGAAAAGGGATGGAGATCGTTCGAGAATAAAATTGTTGCAACCTCTCTCTCGGATGGTGATTTTTTTTCTCGTATAGGAGAAATGGATGAGAGTCGTCACATTAACGTATTCCTGTCTAATAATCGTTAATCGGAAATACCTTTTTATTACTAATCGAACGTGATATCGAGGTCGATTTTAATCAACGAATTAACTTCGGATTAATTCACCGATCGACACAACGGACAATGGCCCGTTATTAGACATTGGATCGTACGTATTCGCGCGCGTTTCGGTTTTCGTATTCTGGCGCGGTAGTTGCGGATATACGCACGATGCGATATAACGTCGTACAACGGCGTTTAGGTTCAGACACCTAAATTCGATCCGCAATCTCGTTGTCCGATCGAACAAAGGGGGCGAGGTTTTAAAAGATTCGAATATATGTATATATATGTAATATGGACAGATGCTGTTGGTTGCTGTTCAAGTAGACCACCAGTGTATCGTGATACATTTTACGATCCTTGGATCGTTAATGTTGGATTTGTTGTTAATCCCCGTGGCAATAACCGTCGTTTTTTAATATTTAACCCCGTGTTTCGAATGTATTCCGAAGTTGATAACTTCGTTAACCGGGTTGAAACCGGAATAATCTAGATACGGAACGGAATCGAGCCAATGGATAATTCCAAGGGATGATTCAGTAAAACTGAATTCGACGTGGGGGCTAACGTTTTCATAGCGGGATTCGATCTCAGACAGGCGATTCTAATTATTGCGCACGAAATATCGAATTACATATAAAAATTAACAATTTTTTTTTCTTCGACTTTCTCGATAAAATCGGAATTTTGCGCGAGTCCACGCCTCCCTTCCACTCCCTCGTCTCGCACATTTTACGATTACCCTCTCATCAACCATTTTTCGTTTTTCCATTGCTGTCGAATATTATTAAAAGCTATCGTATCACGAACTTGGTTCGAAATGGCGTGCATTACCCGTTATCACTCGCGATTTAGCGACCATACATTTTTAAAAGGTTTCGCCCATATCTGTGTTGCAAATTGTGCACTGTCGTTGCATATTTTTGTTTGCCGTTGTTCTGTATTCTCGCTCGTCACCCCTCGTTGCCGACGCGACCAGAAAATTTCAGGACCTAGTAATTCCATTAAACCTGCGCATTATCATTCATCGAGAATTCGCGGCGCGATGACAAATTTCCAGGGAATCGCCGCAACATTTGTAACCGTAGCGTTATTTTCGAATTTAAACTTACGTCGTTCAGAGTAGAGGTATATTTTCCCTTCCCCTTTTTTTTTCTTTTTTTTTTTTTCGAGGAAAATGGAAAAAACGTTAAGTTAACGTTTCTAATACAATATTTATTAAGGACGTAGTTTCTGACGTATCGAAAATTTTTGCAAGGCTTTTCTTTTTCTCTTGATAAAAATCAAAACTTTGTATCTAATTGGAAAGCACGTTGGTGTATTTGTAAAGGAAGAAATACGTAATACGTGTTGATATGTATTTAAAATCATGATTCGTATACAGCCTATTTGATCAGAAAATATGCACATGTGCATATGTAAATATCATAGAAGTGCATTTACGGAAGATAATCGCGTGTTATTCGTAATTCTGCGTATTACTAATTTTAAATTACAAATTTTCCTCCTCTATACGATGTATTATACGCACAATACATATATATGTATAGAAAGATAGATATGCGTGGATACAATATTATAAATAATCTGCATCACGTTTTTCGAATTAAAAATAATATTGCGACACAAGAGAAGGAAAACATTTGGATTGAAAACAATATCGAAAATGAAAGATATATATTCAAAAATATATCTACCGTATCTAAATATGAAACATCTTTGTGTATTTTTTGAAACAATTTTGAAAGACAAATATTACATCCGCTCATTCGTTGATGATACAAATATATGTCAGATATCATATCCCGTAATAAAAAGATGGTTAAGGAGATACGTTAGAAGTTATTTTAAAAATAATAAGTTTAAAGATTGAACGAAGACTCGAAACATCGTGTATTTGATCTTTTCACAACATAATTGATTGATATTTATTCGCTGTAACACGTTCATTTCTAGTATTCCATTATTTTTAGAAAATAAGAAGATCATGGACGACGATTAAATAATATTTTCGATTTAAAATTCGCGCAAAGTGAAGATGAGATATTAAAGAAACATGAATTGATGTTGTTGCTGATCTCTTAACGCGTCACGAGATTGATAAATTATTATATTAGAATGCAATTAAAAGTTACGAATATTGTTAATTGTAATAGCAACGGCGAAGTGTATGCAACAACGCCGCTTTAGCGGTGCGACAAGTGCTTCTTGAAATGTACTTTATGGTTACATATTTTAAGTATCTACCAACCTGTTGCATATCTTTCTAAAGAAAGGTATGTTAAACATGTATATTTGTTCCGGCTGTGTGAATATTTTACTTTCAGTACTGCCTCCCGCTTATTGATACGGAATATTTATGCAAAGTTTACTTTCGATACAAAATATGTCGGAGCAAAATATTGGAATATTTGTATTCCAGGTTTCGAAGAAAGAGCGAAGTGAGATTGTGCTTTTTTTCTTTTCTTAAGTTTCATTTCTCTCCAACTTCGGCAAAAACGCATTAATAAAATATAAATTACATAAATCGTCAGAATTCTCTCTTCAACGTGTTCGAGATCGCATCAAAAATCGAAGAGGTGTTTTTGTATATCGATATTAGATAAGTACAAAAAACAATTGTAAATCAACAAAAAAAAATACAAGAAAACTCAAAGTGTCTATAGTGAACAACAACATTCGTATCAAACAGTTATAAAAAAAAATACACTCTTTTTCATCTTTCACATTGGAAAGTATTCGTCGTATGCGTCACAGAATAGAAAATCTCTATGTTGCATCACGTTTTCCGAATGCGTTAACCTTCTGCTGCACAAGCTCAAAGTTACGATCTTCTTTGTTCCAATATTTATAACATAATCCCGTTTCATACGTGAAAAATATTCGAGAATATTCAAAGAGTCGAGAACGCTCGGCCGCAAAGGATTAAAATCCCTTGGCATGAACAAACTCGTCACGAAGCCCTTGTTAAACATAAGACAAAAAACATGGATACCATCTACCGATTGCGAACGACAATTAACCCAAATGTGCTACGTTCACCCGTATCCTGTGTGCGCGCGCATACACGCATCGCCTTGGAGGGATGTTTGAACACCGCGAAATGTAAGTGTGAACAAACTCGAGCGGGTCGAAGATAAGGGGCCCGATTCCCTCGCCGCGCCCCTCGAAGACAACGCATCGCCTTGGAGAGGCGGTCCCGTAAACACACAGGGGGCGAGAAATTCAAAAGGACGAGATTAGTCGCGTACGTGTCTGGTGTTTCCACTTAGAACCGCGTCTCGCTATTTACTATGCAAATAATCCATTCCATCCCGCCTCCCTCGGTGTTTAGTTGCACACATTCAGCCAGCCAGCACACGTTCCATCATAAATATGTATCATCTGGGTGTAGCTACGTATCTAAGTACACACAGGAACACGGGGCGTACAGGGGTAGGTGTAAGCGTAATCGGTCGCGTTGCTTGTACGCCCGTTTTCGTACGGGATCCACGCGAGGATACATTAGCTTGGAAAGGGCGAGTACAAGCATCGTGTCCACGTGTACGTGGTATCTGGACATTTTGCTACGTATAATACGGTAAGGGAAAAGTAATCTAATAATTTTCTTAGACGAAGAGGAATAAACAGAAGTTTGCCGTGTTATATCATTCTTCTCTCGTCTTATTTATTTCTAGTTCTAGTTGGATTTATATTCACTTTATAATAAATAATTTATAATAAGCGAAAATAATGTAATTTTTAATAAGCTTTGCAAAATTATAAAAAATATACTCGTCGATTGTGCAAAAATTTACATTTAGATACGCGATACTCGAGCGAATTTTTTTGTTGACATTGTCGAAAAATGTCATCAAAGTGAAGAAGAAGAAGAAGAAAAGTAACGCGAATATTCCTTAATTAAAAAGAATCATTCACACGGTTTTCACACGGTTCCTTTTTTTTTTTTTTTTATCCGCAAATGAAACTTTTACTTTGAGAACATGCCTCGTCCATCTGAGAGGTGTGGATGAAGCTCGAACAGGAGCGGGCAATGTTGAAGTGGCGGGTATGCGCGCGCGTGTGCTCGCATATTAAGGTGCGTTCGCGGAAAATTATTTTTAATGCGGCCAATTAGAGAGGTGCATGTTACAAACATGATTTTCGTGGAAGATAAATGAATTTAATAAACGGAGCCCCTCTTCTCACGGAGGCCGGGGTAAGCGCGCTGTTAGGCGGCATATGGAAGCGACGTGTGTCCGAATACGAGCGATCCTCTCTCCTTTTCTACGTTTCTACCGCGCATGCCTGGGCCGGCTAATTATCGTCGACGGGATACACTTTACTGGCGGGCGCGCTGCTTCATGACGGGGGCCGCCTTACAGCGGCGGGCAAACGCGCGGAGTTTGGTGGAACAACGAAAAGCTGGGAAACGAAGGTGTGCGGAAAAGACGCCTCTAGGAAGCGCCGTTCCCTTCGGGCTAATGAAACTCGTTTTAACGAAAATTGCGCTCTATGCTAATGCGGCCAATCTCGGGGATGCGGCTACTTAGAAACGAGGCATCGAGCTTCTCGAGCTTCGCGACAAAATTGAAAGGCGTTGATATATATATATATATATATATGTTATAATACGTGTTTTAACGGAGGGGAGTATTGCAATAATAATAATATTGCAGGTAAAACGGAATGATGATACATTATAGAATGCACGAATGGAAAAACTAGCGGAAGGAAATATTTCCAACTCAATTAGTCCGGTTTACCTGTGTAGAAAACAATTTTGCGCGACTGTTCTAGCGCAAGAATTACAAAATTAGCACATAAAGGGAACGCGGTTCTACCATTCATTTACATTTAAATACTCTCGATTTTCGTTTCGTGTTCCCCCAAATAGAATCCTTTTACGTAACTTCGAATTAAAAAGAAAAAAAATATATACATATATACGTTTCACGCGTAAATAAATCTCCCTCGTAAACGTCCACTTCGAATAATTAATTCCAAATTAATTTTAATTATTCCAAAACAGGGAAGAGGCGAATATCCCCTAAAGAGAATCGACTTACTTATCACGAATACACGAGGTACGGAAACAAAGTGTCTCGCAATTTGCGGAGATAGGTTTCGGGGGTACGAACCAACTCGCCCTTCGCTCGCGAGTTACGAGCCACTCGCGTCCAGAGAAGCGCAGGAAGGAGTTGCAAGCCTGCTACTAACTACGTCGTCCATGCAACCGAAAACAACGGGCGCTTCCGCCTGGCATTTGCATATCCACTGGTTTATATTTTTTCGATATCGAGCTATATGCGGTACCGCTGCGGCCTTCCTCCCCCTCCCCCTCCCCCTCCCCCTGACACGCTCGATTCGTCCATGCGCGAAATTGCGCGCCGCCTCCGCCACTCGTTTCTCCTCTTCCACAGCTCTTCCAGTATCGTCGTTACACATCCTCGCTAATTTAAGGATCTCGATCCTCTCCTTAACAGCTCCCCAAGGACCCGGCTACCTCTTTCTTGCCGTTACCTGTATCGATATTACGATACAATGGCCTCCCCGGTGTTGGGGCCGATCGTAGTCGAAACCTTGGCCATCAGCTAAGGTTTTTGCGCGACGTTTGAACGGCTCCTCCGTATAATATTCGTTGATATAAGTTTAAAGGAAGGATACCCGTGGGGATGGTTAAACCCATCCCACAGTTTTCTTCCAGCGTTATATATATATATAGGGGGAAGGAGAAGTTGAAGAACCGTTTCATCGCGCTGGGAATGGGAAGTATAATTACAAGCAGATTTGTCGTCGTATCGAAAAGGATAGACGATAATCTAAGACGATAAATTTCACGTTCGTTTGTTCGTTCGTTTAGAAAGTAGAGGGGGGGTTATAAACGTATATAAAGAGGATTCCTGCGTGTACGTTGTTTGGGAACGAAGTTAAATAAAAAATTATTTCGCATTAAAATGTTCGGACCTTTATTCGCCCGTTGTCTATTGTCGTATTCGTGTATTCGTGTATTGTGTGGAAGATGCGTCGGGTGGCCATTGAATGGAGTGGTCGTTATATGGAACCGAGAGTGAGAGTTTCGCGTTGTCGAGTTGTCAAATCGTTTTGCGTTATCGGGCTGTCGTTTTGCATTGGACCGTGGTTCCAATACAAAGGTTTATCTATTTACCTTCGTATATTTACATTTTTATGCAAGGGCTGTTTTACACAATTCTACACATTTTATATTACAATTGAAAATAAAGGTAAAATAAAAGTTGTGCAAATGTACACACACATACATACACATATATAAAAGCAATTGGAATAAATTCATTTCCATCGGTTAAATAATTTGAAATATTAAAATATGCCTGATACGCATAAAATTGTATCAAAAGGTGAAATATATGTATATATATATATATTTTTTAAATTAAATTATCGCTCGAGGTTAAAAAAAAATTCTAAGGTTAAAAGAAGCGTTTAATATTTAATCCGTTAACAAGAAGAAAACAAATTTCGGATGATATTTAACTCGAACTCCGTTTTCTCGTATCTTTAGATAAAACTCAAATTAATCGGTTTAGTTTAATAGATGCCATGTAAAATATTCTATTCTCAGATGGAATTTTTAAAGAGTTACAAAAGTTGAATTAAAATTGCATTAAAAATTCCATCATTAGGCTACGTCCTTTTTCAACTTTGAACTTGATCATTCCAACAAAAGTCTTCCAAGCCAAATTATTTCATCGATTATTTAATCAATCTCCATCAATGCCTTGATATAAAACCCTTGATATCATCGATATCACTTTTAATAAACTTTGACTTTCAACTTTTAAACAAATTCTATCAAACAAATTTTTTTTATCCAGCTATCATCGAAGAAAGAAAAGAAAGTTTTTGTTTTCAACTCGAATGACGCGTGTATCGATCTTGGGGAACAGTTTTCAACGGCGGGAAAGCGACCGTACATCCCGATGCGGGCTAATTTTGCAACCCTCCTGGGAGAGATGCACGCGCCCTTCAAAAGGCGAGTTAACGATACCGGAACTCTTTATCGCTCTCCACCTCCTCACGGCATCGTGAAACTTTATAAACGATAGAAATATCAGACCTCGCAACCCAAGGTTACCAACTTTCTTAATCTTCCCCGATATTTTTATCTCTTATACGCCTATATACGCGCGATGTATAATCATATGGATAAGGAAAATATGCGTCCTCGTCTCTACGCGAAAATCTTTCGAGAGGAGAGCACAGGTGTGTGTCTTTTCGAAAAAAAAAAAAAAATCGAAACTGAAAACTAGTTGTTAAGAACTAGTTGAAAAGTTGGAGGGTTTTAGATTATTGAGATAACGATCTCGCGCGAGCGAGAGTCCAAACATATTTCCTCCCCCTATTCGTTCCCCTTCCAAATAAAGAAGATATTTTATTACCGCGCGAACGAAATTTCATACTCTATATATGAATGAACGGCCAAACTTTTTGTTGCCCCAATCTTCTCATTTCCACGCGAGAATTTATAGAGAATGGAAAATAAGACTCTTCCACCCCTTCCTGGTTAACTGCACGCGCGTATATAATATCCTTTGCGAGCGAAGAAAATGTCTCTTGCGGCGGAGAAAATTTCGTATCCCTTCGTTTATCCTTCTAAATTTTCCTAGCGCGTACATTTGCCACACGTTGCACGGTTTAAACCGTGATCAAAAGACCGACATTTCTATCTTTTCCTTTTTTTTTTATTCTTTTTTTTTTTTTTTTTTTTTTTTTACATGACATTTAGCAAAAAAAGATATACACGGATTGAAAGCTACAACATTTTTGTTGCCGAAATTTTTGCACAAAATTTCGCCCTCTAAAAACGAACGCTCTTTTCCCTGTACGAACTATATCAACAAAAATCGATATTTCTAAATATTCATATTCGTGATTTTTTTTTCTTTTTTTTTTATTATTTAATCCAGGTCGAACTGCGTTGAAATAAATAGTGCAAATAGATTAAAAGATCATTTGCTATGAAAAAAGAGAGAGAGAAAGATACGAAAGAACATTTTTATCAAACACGTTTCGATTATAGGAATAGTGACAATTTATACAGGATTTATATTTTATTTGTGGAATAACATTGACAAAGTATCGCATCCTCGATTCCTCGAGGAAAATATTTCCTCGATCAAATCAGTATAATTCGATCAATGGAAATCTTCAGAAATTCCTTTCCTCGACTCACAGAGTTCCACCTTGTCCTCCACCCCCCAATTTCCATTCCCACCAAGCATTCTCTCCTCCCTCCCCACGTGGTCGAAACGATCGATTTACAGAATCGATAAGAATCGATTAAAATCGCTCGACGGATCCTCGTCATACGCGTTAAGTTTCCTCGCGCGAGGTTATCGCGCGATATCGATTATCGTGATACCATCGCCACCCTTCTTAACAGCGAAATCACTTAATTGCGGCGCATAAAATTTCCCGGAATACTCGGAATACACGGTCGGTGAAAGTGAGTCCAATTTGTATGCAGATTCGGAACGCAACCGCTCTTGTTTATAGTATAAAATTCTAGGCTGTAGGATGTAATCATCTCTATTAGAATTTATATAGGGAGGGAGGGGAGGGAGGCCGGTTAATCGTCTGGCCGATGTTTCAGATGCGAGCGCATTCCAATTTCGTTTCGTGTTTAGCGTACATCGAGGATCAAACGGTTATTGCACGCGTTATCTTTGGCAGAAGTAACTGTTTGTTGTTAGGAAGTTGATAGGAAGAGAAAGTAACAACGTGTGTGACTACGATCGATGCAACGTTTCGATTTTTCTACGTTCAATTTTCGGTTAATTTTTAACTCATTTTTTTTCCAACTCGAAAAGTAGGGGAGGGGATCTTGAAACATTTGAGAAGTATTGCGAGTTATTATCATTGAGAGAGAGAAATTCTAAATAAAATACAAGCACAAGGGGGGAGGAATGATCGATTTGGACGTTGAATCAAATTTTGTTCGTTACTCGTTTCAATATTTATTAAATTTAATATATTTATTCAAATATCTTTTAAACTAATGGCTTTTCACCATAAATGGCTTTACACATTTTATACATAGAATGCCAGGATGCATAGATTGGATGCATTAAAAATTATATGAAGCTATTTCAAGATGTTTCTCTTTCTTTTTTTTTTTTTTCTCGATAAAACAAAAAAGCGACAAATTTAATATTTATTTAAATATCTTTTAAACCAATGACTTTTTATAAATACATTTTTATGCAGAATGGATCGTTATATTTTCGCAGCAGAAGATGCAGGATTACAATCGGTCGCTTCTCGGTAACAACCTTTCTGTTTCTTTCTTTATTTTTCATCGGTTTCCCTCGTCCATTTTTGGGGGATGAAACGGGTCGAGAAAGCCTCATTAGCGTATAATTACCGCAATGAAATGAGCGACAGCTTGGCTAGGCTAGAGAGGGTAGGTTACGTTGCTCCACCTGTAACTCACCACCTTTATTCCGCCAACAATTACTGGCGCATCGATGCGGTATCGTGTAACTGCTAGATCAGCAGTTACGATAAGCCAAGAATTATGTTAACAGTTCCAGTGAGCGGAGCGGACTGTTAAGTCTCGATAGGTGGCAGGTGCCTTTGTCGGTGGCTTAAGACAATGTAATTAAATGCGCATTGTGGTCGAAATCTTAGGTAGAGAGACGCGTACTTGTAAAGTTTCAAGAGAGAGAGAGAGAGAGAGAGAGAGAGAGAGATTGATACTGATATCGATTGATAGATCGATCAGCGTGTTATATAAAATTCTTGTCGTAATCGTATTTGTAAAAAAAGAAAAAAAAAAAAAAGAAAATAGTTTTAGTTTCCATTTGATGGTAAATTTTATCGAATCGTTTTAATATAATATCCCAACGAATTGTTTCGTTTTTTACTCCTTTTTTTTACTCCTTTATCGCTAATGGTTGCATCAATTTTGGCTCGATCCTCCCCCTTCGGTTACAAACGCGATACAAAAAGGAAAGAGGGGAAATATAAGAGATATAAAGCTTGGTTCAAAAAAATTCAAAAATTGAATTTCCTCGATGCGGGCAGGCAGTAAGAGATCGATAAGAAAAGGAAGAAAGGAAAGGAAAAAAGAAGAAAAACCGAACGATACACGGTGGTTGTAATTTATTTGTACAGTGAAGAATTTTAATCTCAATTGAATAAATTGAATTAGCTTCATTACAATACATCGGGGATGTATAGCGTTACCGCAATGGATCCCCCGAAATAAAAGAAAGAAAACGATCGAATATACGCGAATGCAAGATAATAAAAGATAATAAATCGCAGGGGAGGAGAGGGGAGGGGGGGGGGGGGAAAGAATACAGAGCGTCTCGATTTTTATCGAGCGACAGAATTTTAAAGTAAAAGTCTATCCATAGTTAACGACCAATGTAGCGACCAATGATTAATACGTTCGTAAAATTTCAACTTCGAATCGTTCCGTTATTTCCTGCGTGTTTTGTCATCCTTTGTCCCGAAGATATCATTTTTCCTTGATAACGATACTTGAATCCTCTTCTCCTCCTTCCATTGGGGAGAGAAAGAAAGAAAGAAAGGAAAAAACGAATGTTCGGAGGAAATTTGCATATTTACCTGGTTGATCCGGGTTCGATGCAAATTTCTGTTCAATTTTTTCCATCACCTCCTATCCGTAAAGCGGTCGTGTTCCGTTAATCCACAGGTACGCATTGGAAAATTGTGGAAGCCACGTGGAGTAGCTTATGGCGTGGCTGGCGGCAGTTTATTTAAAACACCTATGCGGTTTTTATTTAACCCGTGGATACCTGTCCGCGAATTCTATCGTAAACCGTGCCCGAACTGACGTTTCATCCTATGTCACCGGGCAACTGATCAAAGCAACCGAATAAAGAATAATGAAAATCTCTCTAACCAAAAATATATATATATATATATATCCCCGCACTTGCACTTTGTCAACTTACGACAGCCAGCCCACAGAGTGCGTCGATTATTATTTTCCCTCTTTTTCCCCTTGTTCGTTTGGTTCGAGCTGGAGGACAAAGGTCGATCAGTTTTGAGAATAGAATCTGATGGAGAGAAAAAAGAGCGAGCACCGCTTGCGTCAATGCGGGATACGCGACGAGAGGCAAAGCTTTCTATCAATCTTTGTATTAAAAAATTAATTTTCACTTTATACGAAACGAATGCGTCCAATCCCGCGCAAAATGAGAGAAATCGGTTCGAGTAGACAGCGATTTAAAAATAAAGGATGAAAAGAGTGGAGAAACGCAGAGAAAAAAAAAAAAGAAAGGAAAAAAAGGAAAGAGGAAAGAGGATAAAAACTCGCAAGATGTACAACGGGTGTTGTAATCTTTACAACCGCCATAAACTCCGTTTTTCATATCAACCCTGCCAACCTCTTTATTTTGTTTCTTCCCCCTTGGCCACGCGTCATAGGCGACGAAATAATTTCCTTCCCTCCCAAGGATAAGGCGATTCCCCAAGGTGAATTTCATTGCATTCTTTTAAATTATCGCTATCCGGCCGGGTAGATATACGGTGGCGTGATTCATTCCTTCGTTAACGCGATATTTCATTCCCCTCTTCCGCACACATCCCTCTTTCGCGCTCTCTTTTCATCCGCAAAAGTTTTTCAAACTTTCGCGAAGAGCATGTCAACCGATTGATATTTAATTATCGCCTCGATCATAGCACAGAACGCAATTTTAATTTTCGGTCGAATTTTTCTGCGAAACCAAACGCTATACCTCCCCTCCCCCTCCTCCCTCCGACGATAAACTAAATTTACTTTTCTCCCCTCCGGATGACCGTTATTATAATTTAATCGTCTCCTTTTTCATCGCGCCTGAGGAGAACTTTTTGATGGATGAAAAATATGTCGTTGGAAGAAACGAAGACACGACGTTGAAAAAAGAAAATAAAAGAAAAGGAAGGAAGGAAGAGGCAGAATCGAGTTTCGTCGCGATCCATCGTCGGAGAGGCGAAAATGAACGGGAGGGGAAAGCGCAGGATCGCGTCGTGGAAAAAAAGAGGATCCCCTGGAAAAAGGAATAAAAATAAAAAATAGGTGTATCCGTTCCGATGCGGACAGTTTTCCACGGGAGAAACAGTTCGGACAGAAACATTCTCGTGGAATCAGAAATATCGCGTACCAGTGGCTTCCCCCTCGCGTTTAACGAGCGCAGTAAAACGATACGATGTTAAATCGGCGTCCATGCAGAACGCGCGCGCGCATATTCGAGCGCGTGGAGGAAAGAGTTGCCGAAGCGATGCCGGATGCTGTGTTGTCGCATAAATGGCGGTGCGCTCTGGCAAAGGGAGGTCGGCTTATTCACCGCTACCTGAGTTATCGCGCACATGGGATCGCGCACAGTGATTCTCACTGTTCGATATCGCGGTCTTATCCCACCAGCGATCCGATTCGCCCGGGGGACCGAGCGCGGCGAACAACAACCCCTGCTGCCTTCCCTCCGGAGGACTCTTAACGTAGCGATGTTCGGTCACCGGCCAAGTCAGGCCGCGTTCATCTTCCTTTTCCCAATTCTTCCGCGTTTTTTAACCCGAGCACGAGGGAGAATTCGTTTCTTTCGCCCTTCGTTAACTACAAAAATGAGGATAATTTTTCAATCCGAGGAGGAGGATGGATCGAGAGGAGGCGAATCGTTTTTTCTCCAGAGATTATAATAAGATTACAATTACCAACAACTCTTTGCAAAGAGATGTATATATTAAACGAATCTGATTACTCGATCTTTTTATTCACGAAATCAAATATTCTTTGGATCGGTGAGATTCGCGAAATATTATTCGAAGGAAAGAAAATATTATCCCCGAATATGATTAAAAAGATAATGGAACAAAATTTTTCTCACCGATTAATTCCTCGATTCCGATCCAAGATTTCGATTAAATGAAATCAGGAATTTTCGTTGTTGCGTCGAAAAACGAATTGCGAAGTCGTTTGTAGAAAAATCGGCGCGGCCGATAACCGAATAATTCGTGGAAAATACCTCTGTTTCCCGGGGACGTATCTGGAAAAAGCGGTTTCCCAAATTGACCCGTAGCCATTTTTCCCCGAGCCAATCTGGGAGAAACGTGCTCGTAAGAACTCGGCTCGAACTTCCGCTTCGGCACGCATTCCCACACGTTTCGAAAGTGTGTAACGTTCCATAAAAGTCACCCTTCCCCCGCCCCCCTCGTTCACGAAAACACGGATACACGGATAAGACGCGTGGCACGGACAAGCCGTGCCGAGACAAGGCTCGGTGCGGAGGCAAAGTTCGGTCGGCGGGCACACAGAGAGGTTGGGCTGCATTAACTTGATTAAAGCGCGTATCCTTCCATCAACGAAACACCGATGGCCGCACGTGAAAATAATCCTTAAAGCGCCCGAGAGTCCACCGCTCGGGAAATAACGAATCGCCCCCTCCCTCTTCGCGCCACCGGATTTTCTTTGTCGGAGTTTTCGCTAGTTCGAGATAAAAATTGCACCGGGGGATCCGATTGTTCCCCGCGCAACCTGATGGGCAAACGTAATAATCCCACTTCCCGTGTTTCGTGCTACCCGTAATCATCACCCCAACACTTTGTTTCCCTAATACCTCCCACAGGCGCGCACTCGCGCGTAATCACGTGCGTCCTATATAATATATTACACGAGCAATATACTAATGCGCTCCGCCTCTGGTAATTGTATCTGGTATAACGATTTTTTAAGTTTTTTTTTTTTTTTTTTTTTAAGCGCGTACGACGATTAAATACGCAGCAATGCTACGCTCGTTCACCGAGAAAATGACGAACGGGGAGGGATCAACATTGTTACCTTGTCAATGATTATTTCGATCTCGATTCTTTCGATTCTTTTCGGTCGTGCATCCGAATCGAGGGCACCGAACCGAAGACGCGTTAATAGAGGACATCCTTTCATCCGGTTGCTTTCGGTGTACAGGCCTCTAGCGTCGTATCGCATCGCGAAACTCAGTTATTCATCTCCGGGGCGAAAAGTCGGCCGACACTTGGGCCACAATATTAAAAAACAATATTTGCCCCGCCGCTTTTCTCCCCTATTCTCTTCTATCCAATCTCGCGTTAGTCGCGCTTCGTTTCGATCTGGTGGAGGGAGGCAGGAGGGAAAAATCACAGTCCAATCTGTGCGGACCGCGAAAACGCGCGCGACGAGCCGGCAACGTTTTTTGGAAAGTGGGGCGGGTGTATAACGACCGAACGAAACGAAATTTTCTATTTGCCTCCGACGATGGGAGTGGACGCGCGTGTGTCGCATATGCGCGCGCGTGTGTGTGTCAGCACACCTCCCCCTCCCCGATTCGACTAACAAATTCGAGCGATAAATTGCGGCGCGCGTAATCTCGAGCTCGAAAATCGCGGGACAAAATGGAGCGTCGATGTCGATGTAGGTAAGTGACATAAGCCTGGGGTGAAGGGGAGGGGAGGGGTGGTCGTTGAGCTGCTGGCTCCCCACGGTATGGATGGATGGATGGAGGGGGCGCCGATCGAGGTTCACCGATTCCCTCGTCAACCCTCGTCTATCCGCCCCGACTATCCGCAAATGCCATCCGCAGTGCTTTCGCCGCGCCTGCCGTAACACCGATGCGATGCCTCCGATGCCTCCGATACCCGTATCCGAAACGGAGAGGGGTCGTGGGCTACGTGTCCTCGAGCGTCCTGGTGGGACGCGCGCGCCCAACCTCGGTTTCGCTACAACCTCGAGGACAAAGGGAATCCACGATGCAGGGCGCGGCGCGCTTGTACGCGCCGCCCGATCCCATTCTCTCGGTCCATCGAGCCGATCGTGTCTGTCCACGCTCGGATCCACGGGGGGCCGAGGGGGAGGGTTGTTGTTCCGTTGAAACGTTACGCACCTGTGCACCGCACCTCTACGTCTACGAGATCGTCTTTTCGGATCGACGGGTAAAATTCTGTAATTTCTTAAATTTGTATACATTCTTAAATGGGTAAATTGTGCCCCTATGTAAGTTTCTTTGAGCGGGTAGATTTTAATTGGTTATTCTTTATGGCGTTCGGTCGAACTCTTTTAAAAGTTTTTCTCTACCGCGTTCGATGTGGATAGCTAAAGGAGGCGTTTGCGGCTGTGCTTTAAAGGAAAGGTGATAGCGCAATATTGATTTGCCAATTAATTTGAGAGATTTAGAGGTGGAAATTTTCACTTGAAAGATGAAGCAGGGATACGGATCTTATTTGTACTCTCCAGATCTTGCTCCAACTTGCTCTTTCTACTATTACTTGTTCCTGTTATTAAAAAATTCTCTCCATGAACTGTTCGGTAACCTCGAGGAATTATTTTGCAAATAAACAATTTTGAATTTGGAAAAGAGAATGACAAGAGAGCTTTTTGAGGGATGGAGGAAGGTGAGCGGTTCGTATATTAACGCAATAAATCAACCTTAAACGACAAATATGGTGTAATTTCATTTCGTATCACAGAAAAAAAGAAGGAAACTTATGGGACATCCTAATATGTTTCATCGTCTTGAGAAAAGAAGTGAGACGCGTTATCGCGTTACTTAGTCGGTGAATAAGGGATAGTACATCCGGAAGAGGGATATTTTAGGAATTTCGAACGAGTGCAGGTTGGAATATGTATATATGTATGTATGTATGTATGTATGTATGTATGGGTCAATCCATTGGCCTGATAGCTTTCGAATTGTGTTGGGAGAAAATTGGAAAGCAAGTGAAAACTTCGTCACGGGATATTTATGGTATCGGGATATTCGCCGCGATACCGGATTTTCATTTTCCCTTCTCGATTATTTCGTCAAGAAATAATCCCACCATTCACACGCGTCTACGTTTAATTAACATTAGTCGTTTTACACAGAGCTTAGACCCATCCATAACTTTTACGTCGGGCTAATCGAGTCTCCACCGTTTCGTCGTTGTTATTTACACCCACGATACGTATCGACCACCACCCTTCTCTCATCGACGAAATTGGAAACGAAATTATTATCGCACGGAACAAATTGTCCCGTTTCAAAAATTAATCCCCCCTGTGATTAATTAGCAACGAGTATTAGCAATTATCGATGTCCAAATCGATTCCTCTTCGTGGAATCGTTTATTTACGAACCTTCGCCTATCGTTTTAATTCTTTAATATCGTACGAGAGACGATTTCGTACGGGCCGCAAACGCTTTTCTAATTTTCTTGGCCGCATATTTTCTTGAAAAATATTAATAATATCGGAATATTAGAAAGATACCCTTAAAAATATCGTCAAAAAGAATATTATACCGTCGTTGATGAGTGAAAGTCTCGCAAAAAAATGATTTGATAGATATTTTTAAATATCGATAGCGATTTTACTATTTATAATGACTGGCTACAGAAAACGAACACTCATTCAAACCGTGACCGACATTCTCGTTGTTGCAACTTGAATCGTGAAGCAAGGGGTCGTATGGAAGGGGACAACCGCGACAATTCTGAAAAGTAAGCTTGGAAAAAGAGAAAGAAGGAAGAAAGGAAGGAAGAGGAGTAGAAAAAGCGTAAAAATTACACGGGCGCGAAAACTAATGACGCGAATTAGCGAAAAATATTTATGCTCGAGACGAGAAGGAGGGGGGAGCGCGTGGACGGCTCGCTTCAGAGCGCAAACCTTTACATTATTCCCACGCACCCATATACATTAATAAAGAAACACGAGTCGCGAAATTTCCTGCTCTTTCGCGAGTCATTAAATTTAAGCACCGCGGCCAGGCATGAGGAGATGGCTTTTGTCGGAAGGGGGTGGAAAGAGGCGCGTGGTCGGCCAGCCTCGGAACGAGAAAGCTCGGCCGGCAAGATGTGCGTGTGCATACGGGGTGTCCCGATCGAACTAGTGCCAATGGTGTTTCTACGAGCAAATAACAAAAACAATGTTATATATAAGCGTAGACCCGTCTTTATTGCACGAATGCAAGGGAAACTGCATTTATTATTAACTCTTCGAATTTCTTGCTTTGATTCAACGACGAATCCATTTACTAATCCTTTCGATTCTTGAATTTTATATTTGATATTCAATTTTCTTCAATTGGAACATACGTCGACGATAAACAAGTGTTATTCGAGAAATTAGAAACGAAGATGTCTTAACAAAGTACTTAAAAATTGACTTTAGGTTTATTTTTATGACGTACTGGTATAGTTTAATCGAAGGAGACATCCTGTATATATTTATTAATTCTTTCGATTCTTGAATTTTATATTTGAACGAAATTCAATTTTCTCCAATTGGAACATACGTCGACGATAAACAAGTGTTATTCGATAAACAAGTGTTATTCGAGAAATTTAAAAACGAAGATGTCTTAACAAAGTCTTAACTTAAAAATTGACTTTAGGTTTCGTATTTTTATGACATACTGGTACAGTTTAATCGAGGGAGACACTCTGTATATACTTATTAATTCTTTCGATTCTTGAATTTTATATTTGATATTCAATTTTCTCCAATTGGAACATACGTCGACGATAAACAAGTATTATTCGAGAAATTTAAAAACGAAGATGTCTTAACAAAGTACTTAAAAATTGACTTTAGGTTTCATATTTTTATGACGTACTGGTACAGTAATCGAGGGAGGACACCCTGTATATACGTTGATGTTGAAGCACGATGATGCGAGCGGAGGAGGATGAAACGAAGGCTGGACGAGAAGGGAGGGGGAGAGGGGTTTGCGCGTGACGTGAAAACGAGAGACGCGAGGAAAGACAGGTTGTGTTTTGTTAATAACGATAACAGCTCCAGTAATGCGTATAAACAGCAAAGGCGTGCGGCTCATGGTCTAAACGTTTTGCATGAGATAAACGGAATACGGGAGTGGGACACGCGGTGTAACCCCTTTGTGCCGAAAAGCTTCGTAAATACTGCCACGATTATCCCCTGCCGCGATTCATAATGCAGGAAAAACGATGCGCGATTACGTTGTAGTCTAGCAGCCAAGCTCAATCCGGCTCCGTGCACCGCGATCTTCCAATCCGCTTTCTTTCCCTCCCCCCTTCCGTCCTTTTCGATCCAGTTCCCTCTCCCCACCGTTCCTCGACCGATGCGTGATCGTGCACGAGAAAATGGAACGCGACAATTCTTTCTCTACGTCGATCACTTCCTTCCTCGAGTTTCCGTCTTTTCGAATAATAATGATATAGCAATGATTCGTATGTGTTTTATCGAATAGGGTTGAAGCAGAAATCGTGTAACGAAGAAATTGTGTAAATTATTTTTTTTTTTTTTTGAAAGTATGGTGCGTTAATTTTGCGGTAAAATTTGGAATAATGTTATTTTAAGTACGTTTCAAAGATAATACTGTAATTGATTCGTTCGTTCGTATTAGGTTATATCACATGAAATTGATACGAAATTTTAGAATGAATGACAATTGTGAACTTAGCTTCGTGAACCTATATTTCGTTTATATTTTCATTTTGTTATCAGTTTAACTGTTTTTTCGAGAAGCGGATAAATTTAGAATGTACGAGTTTAAAAAGTATCGCGTTCGAAGAAGATTTTCAAACATTCTGAAGAATGTTGAAAATGAGCCCCGAGATCGAAATCTATATTAAATAAAGATAAATTGAAAGCAGGAAAAAAAAAGTGGAAGCAGTGTTAGACGTATCTTCAATGACAGTTTTCAAACATTTGGGTGCAATGGGTGAATTGAAAAAATTGGAAAAGGAAGATCGAAAGTTTGGAAGCCCATTTTTGACAATGATTGGATGCCAAATCGTTGCGGCCGAAAAAAGTTATAGTAACTATAATAATTCGTTATTCTTTTCTGAAAAGGAGATACGATAACAGCAACATCCTACTGCCAAAAAATTTATTAAGAATTAAACATCTTCATTCTTCTGCATCTCAACTGCACACATCACAAAACCATTCTACAAAAAAATTAGCCGAATTAAAAGATGAAATCTTAACCCATCTATCATTTTACCAACCAATTATCATTCGTTTCGACAAAATGTTTTTAAAAAATAAAATATTCGAGAAACTTCGAACAATTTCTTCGCAATGAAACGAAAGATCATTAAATCCAATTTTGCATTTTATATAAGGATTCTAATTTCGAATATATATATATTATTTCTCCTCCGACCAAGAAAAACGGCAATTTCGTGTGACACGATCTAATATAATTATTTAACCGATAAAGCGATTTATTCGATGCTTCAACGATAATAAATTATTCTTAACTAACTCATTGAAACGAAATCTGGGTAACTGGACGTTAGAAGTTGCTGATATTTTACGGATCTTACGGGAGATCCGCGCGGTACACATACGTATGTATCGTGCTCGGTGTAAATCCAGATTACGCGTTACAAGGCGCCATAAAATTTTTATCCCTTTATGACGCGTATTACGAAGAAGATTTAAAATCGTAAAAAGTCCGAAAGCTTCCCCTCTCGCCTCGGATGCAACCGTCGAAATCTCCTCTCATTACGTTCTCCCGTATTATACTTGCACCCATTGTCTTTGGATAATATTCCTCTGGCCGAGGCAGGAAATTCCCCAAGCATACATTACGAGCGCTCGTAAACGACCACCATTTCGAAGTCGTCATCCGAGGTAAGTTGGAACGCGTATACCGTATACTGGTAATTCGCTGGTTAACGTCTCCCTTCGATTTCCTCTTAGAAAATCTTCCTAATTGTCCGCGATACGATACCATTTGCGAAACTATACCTGAAACATCGAAATTGCGTCGAGCACCTACCACATACTCCAAACGTGTACGCTCATCGAATTTCACTTTTCCACCCGTCCTTTCATATTCCATGCATACTTCCCTTTTCGCGTTTCCGGTGGAAACGAGTCTCGCGGAAGAAATGCGAAACTGATCGGTTGACACGAGGAACACGCCTATTTTTACATTTTGGATAATATATATATTCAATTGTGCGCGACAGAGGAGGGATAAAACTGCGATCTGTATCCTGAATCTCTATACATTAAAAATAACTATAAAATTCAGACAATAGTTTAATTTGATGTATTTTTTATTGTGTGATTAAATGTAATTTTATATTATTCGAGTTAAGACGTGATAATTGTATATATACGAATAATAACTTATTTTGAGTTTATTCAAATTACGCAGCTCTTGTTACGTGTGACATTAGGACAGTCAACGAAATCTGTTTCGAAAGCGGAGATAGGCGAAGGATCTCTCCTCTTGTCCCTGTTCCTGTCACGAGAGACTTGTTTTCAACGAGTGTACTCATACACACACCGAACGAATGGAGAAGGAAGGATCGGCAACGGCTCGAGCAAACTTAAAAAGACCCTCCAGTAGAGTCTAGCGTTGCCATTAGATTTCGTAGGCTCGTTCGGATGGAGAGCCGCAGTAGCGCAGGATGCGCAGGTGCACTGCCAGACTTTCGTGCCATTTTCCTCCCCCGTCGCGGGGAAAAGTAAAGAAAAGAAGCCTTGGCATTTTCTCGATGGTGGCCGCGGTAACGCACACGACCCTCCCGCTATCTCTCTGCCCCCGTGGCCGTGGAGAGTGGTGGGTTGTGCGCGAGGAGAAAAAGTGTGCTCACCTACGTTCAACGACCGTAGCACGTTGCCGCAGTTCCACGACCGTATTTACACGGCGAACGAAGGAAGGAGGAAGGGGGAGGAAGAGGAAGGTGAAGGGGAGGTGCGTTTTGCATTCGTCCGCGGGGAGGTGTGGCGCGGCTTCGAAAGGGGATCGTGGGGGGCTGGGATGGAAGAGGCGATGGAGGGGGGAGGGTGTCTAACCGCTTCAGATGGGGGTAACAAGGGGATGGAGAAGAGAGAGGACGATATGGGTGAAGGGTGGGTGAGGCGGAGGTGGAGGCAGCATCGGGGTCCCATGTGCCTGTCACGGTTTTACAAGTCTATAAAAAGAGGAATTTCAGACTGAGTTAAATATTGCCGCCACCCCTCGCTGAATTTCAAACGCGAACACACGCACGCACCCCCTCTCTCTCTCTCTCACCTTCTTTCCGTGTACGTGTATAATAAAGGAAAGGGACACACACGTGTCGTGCTCGTGTACTTCCTCTCAGGTACGATAAGCGAAACTTCTTCCTACCGTTATTTATGCGATCATCGGCCGTTGATATATCCAATATTTCGGTGAATTTCGTTTTGATTTATGGAAAAATATATATATATATATAAGTTTCTATAAGATCGGTGAATAAATATGAGAAATAGGGAAGGAGAGGTTCTTAGAGGAGAAAATTTCGTAGTGATCCCCTAGACTGCGTTGTATAATTTCAAGTTATTCAAGTAAGGGAGTAGATAGGACAAATTTTGAGAAATTTCGAATTAGATATCTCTCAAATTTTACGCGTTTCTCACCTAGGGGTGTCATAGTCGAGGAGGGACGAGTGGGCAAATTTAATTAAATTAAATCGGCTCGTGACGCGTAATATAATTTTCTGTCTATCTCCTTCGTCCTTTGTCACATCATCGTTACACAAACACGCACTCTTCCCTTTCGTGAAATTTATACGATAATTATAATATTCCCCTTCCTTTACGTTAAAAAGGTGTTGACCGCGCCTTGCTCGATATATTATTACCGATCTTGTCGGGCCGAATCATCCGGATAAGTAAATACCATCCGCTGCTACATTTGCGAACCTACTTGTTTGCAATTAGCCAAATGGAGCGTGGGCGTATTATTTAATTATAATAAGTTTTCCGAGTTAATTGAAAGTACGCTTGCTGCCATAATGAAATTTTTCCCCGTGTTTCGCGCACGCACAAAAGGCGGGAATTAAACGAGACATCAACGTCGTTTTGAACGAGCGAATATTGAAAAGAAAAGGGAGGAAACGGAGTCGGAGGAGGAGTTTTCGCGCAAATGGTTATGATCTCGGGTCGAGAATCGGGAGGAGCTCGAAAGAAATATTTTACACCGCCGTACAATCCGCCGTTTAATAGTTTTCAATAACTCGAGGAAGGGGAGGGGGAAGTAGAAGGATTTGGAACCCGTATCGCGTAATAAAACACGAGGAGGAATAAAGCAAAGTTATTCGAGAGGGTAACTTCGAACTGGATTTCGTTTTCGCTGAAAGATATCTGGATATTCCGGGAGAACGTAGTAGAAATTCGTATTAATTTCTTTCCTTTTTTTTCTTTTTCTTCTTTCTTTTTTTTTTTTTTTTCTTTTTTTTTCGTAAGCACAGCCAACGAAAATCCATACACGGAAAGGAAGTAGTTATGACGTACACTGGTCCACGCTTCTCTCCGAAGGTAGGGGGGGAAACGGAGAGCGAAAGAGCTTACCAAGTGACGTACGTTTAATGCCTAACTACTCCCTGTACCGGACAGCTCTTATGCGCAGAAATTATAGCACGAATACGTGAAACTGTTACTTCGAGTTCGTACGCCGTAATTTCTCCGATTCATGCGGATACCTGCTCTGTGGAATTCCACCTGATAACTCATCCTTTAAATCATTGTTCCGGGGGAAATCGAGACGAGATATCTCTGAGAACAATTACACTTTGCGACCATTTTGATTCCCCATATATAATTTCGAGTTTCGTTTATTCGAGTGATATCCTTGAGTACGAGTTTCTTTCGGGTTCTTTCAAGTGAAAACGATTCTTGAAACGAAATGGAAGAAATTCGAGATATATATATATATATAATCACCGGAAATTTAATTCCATTTAATTATTTTTTAATTAACGTTGAAATAAGGGCGATCTAAAAAAGAAAAAAAAGGAGGAGGGAGGGGGGGATTTAAGAGCAACGATAAGATGTTTAGAGTCCTTTAATAACTTTTCAACTTTCCGGGGCTATAAACGAGTAATTTATATCCCGAATAATTAGCCGCAATATGCAAATTAATTTCACGATTCTTTGTTCCTTATCCGTGTACGAGGATTATTCATTTACGCGGATGCAATAAAAATGTAAGAATTAAAAATTATTCTACATTTATTTGTTAATTCGGGCTGTTTTCGAAACGCGGGAAACGAAGAAAAAATATTTTTGCTCGGAAAATAAGTTTGCTCGACTATTATGTTAAACGGTGGCTCAAAGAGAACGATATATCATAACGTAATATCGAGAGTGAATATAACGGTGAAATTGAAATACGTAAGTACATTGTCCGTTCAATAAAGTCTCGATGAATTGAATATCGCGGTGGCGTAACAAAGAAGGATAAATTATAAGGCCTCTTTGTATTGGCCGTTGGCCAATTGGTTAATAAAATATTTTACATCTTTTAGAAAAAAAAGATTTGTACCGCTTGATAGAATCGTTTATAATAATCCCGCGTTGAATTATTGTAATTTCACAATCATATCACCTTAAAATATCATACGACCTTATAAAACATATTATACCACCAACATTCACAACGTAACACCGCAACGTTACGCCATACTTACTGCTGGTGTCTTGCTTTGGTTGGTTTCCCGGAGACGTGGCCCAATTAACTTTCATCTCCTGAAACAATAAACGATAAATCATCACTCGTTATGCATATAAAAGAATACATGGAAGAGTATAACGTACGAAAAACTATAACGAATTCTCAATTCTCAATTCATCTTTCAGAGAAATATTTTAACGTTTTTCACCCGCTGGTCCACGGATAACATTTCGCGCGAATCGCCGGCGTAAAGAGATGGCAGTAAAGTTATTTCGAAGAAGCGGAAGGACAAAGAATCGATCGAATTTATACCTCTCTGCCCAGACGCGTTAAAACGTTTCAGCTGATAAAGCACTCTACGCGATTTCCTACGCGACAGATTTCTAGATTTTCTCCAGAACGACGAGTAATTTCGTTTATAGATCATATAGTTAACATTCGCTATTTGATTCGGCAGAGGGATGGCCAGAGGGGCAGAGATATACGAAAAAAGACGGCGATTTCGCGGAAATAGGACATGTCGGGTATCGTCGCCTCTAACGGCCGCCATAAACTAGATTCTTTATGCATCGCAATGTATCCTCTCCCCTCGATCCTCCGCGTCGTCGTATATATTCGATAGATAGTAAAAGTCATTTCGAAGAAACCGCGTGCAAGGTGGTAAAAAGAGAGAAACGTGAGATCCGATCCGAAAAACGAAAACGGATTCTTTCGTCGTTATCTGTCATTCTCGAGATCCTCGAAATCTTGACAGTTACAATTTTATAAAGTAATGAAATACACGCACACATCTGAAATGTGTTTATACCGAGGGATTACCAATTGGGTTTATCCTATTATTAATAGGCTGATAGGAGCGAAGCGTAAAATATACGTAACATCATTACAAAATGGACGTATATATCAAAACAGGTATATAATTCATGAAATTATTATTATCATTGTTTTAATTACTCGTCATTAATATACATTTTGTAATCCGGTTAATCCCTTAATATTCTATATATACACACATATATATATATGGATTCGAGATTAGAATTTCGAAAACAAAACAATTTATCATAATAAACGATCCATAAAATCCGTAAACAATTATAAAATATAAAATATCGAGTCAACAATTCGATCGGTTTCCTTTTTTCTTTTTCCTTTACCAACCTCGTCACTTTCTCTCTCTTTCTCTCTCTTTTCCATTTTCACTCGAAAGTAATAAATCCTGCTCCTCAACACCCAACATTTCGATTGATGTCGCGTATTAATTCGATCGCTGTATCAATTCACTCGAGTGTAAAGTAAATCCCTGGCCATTCGGGTATATACACACGCGGTGCACAGAATCGCGAGTTACACGAGTGAATTATTAACGAGAATGCGTCATTGCGCACATTGAGTGCAAGTTCAAAAGACGAGATTTCATCAGCGAGGTAGCAAAGTTGCGCGTGTACGTTTTACACGTAAAACGTTGCTTAGAATTTACGACTGTGGGATAATTCCGGGCGGATAATTAATCTGGAGGAGGAATATTAAGGGAGGCTGTTGGGAGAAGTGGAAGGGTTCGACTAACGGTCGAACGAGCGTGGATAATCGTAAACCCTTTTCCGCTTCCCGTTGACTGTGGACAGACTTAATGGAAAAATGGTGTCATACGAACGATACGCAAATGGCGCCCTTGATATCGAATCGTTACTTTTCATTTTCTTAGCATTCTCTCCTCGCGCATCATTATCCTTTTTTTTTCCCCCCTCTTCTTCTTTCTTTTCTTTTTCCTTCGTCGAAAATTATCTTCGACAAATTAGAAGAACGATCCTTCGATTATTTATCTGTTTTCGAAGAGAGGATGTTAATTAGGTATCCGAATTCGGTAATCAAGCGATGATTAAACCGAATTACGAACGAAATTTGCCCACGTAAGCAAAATACTATCCGATAAACCGTTTACTTGGATGGATACGAACGCTTTGTCCGATTCGTATCGAATGCGGCGCGTGTTGGAAAATGCTTTATGGGGATGCGTTGGGCGGGAAGAGAAATGAAAAGCCGCAGCTAACTGGTAAAATAAATGCCGTTAATGCCCTTTATTGGAGCACGATTCGGTGCCCGAGTCGGGGCAACGATGCGCGTTTCATTTGCTTTATTAGCCCCGTTACAATCGCGATACAGCGATGCTCAATTGGAAAGAAAACGACAATGATCGAAATATTCGGGGGGGAGGGGGCACCCAACACGATAATTGATGTGTAATGCGACGGGTTTATCGCGCGTTGTTTGTCATTTTTACGCTACGTTTGCGCGTCCCCTTTTCCATTTCGAAAGGAATTTATTTATAAATCCCAGATCCCAGATGGGTTTCCCCGTGGATATCTCCTCCAAGGGATTGCGCGGTATCGTTTCGAGGTACATTAAATCATCGAACGTTAATGTATCTTTGCGCGGTAGTATTTCCAAAAAAGGAAGAAGAAACTCGAAATTCGAGAAGAAATTGGACAAGTTTATAAAAATTTTGCGGATCGAATTTTGCTTCGTACCCTCTGGTTATTCGAGATCGATCGAGCGTCGATTAGTCGGACATCGACGAATTTCAAAGGTTACGCTAATAAGCGGAGGAAAAACGAGACGAACGTGTTTTTTTCCAGCTTGCAAAAATCGATGTTTGAACAGTGACGGTTCGAAGACGGCGAGCCTGAATGATGGGCAGAGCACAGAATTTATCACCTTCTTCGAAAACTGATACTCATCCGTTGATAAATGAAGTTCGAAAAAAAGGGTCCTCTTGAAAATCCCTTCACGAGTTACGATTTATTCGGAGGGGAAGTGCATTGGAGATCAAAATCTCGTCCTCTTCCTTCGTCAAAGATAACAAGAAAGAGGAACAAGAGGGGAGGAATCACTCCTGTCGTCGCACATCGATGACAAAGACACGAAATACGGTTACGAAGAAGCAAATTTTCGGGAAACAAACGAGCGGAAAAAACACTGGATCCTACACGTACATCCATCCCCCCCGTTCACAATTTTCACGCGCGCGTGAACGTGTAAATATTACGGGGAAGGGGTGGACATAAAGATAAACGCGGGGTTGTATACGAGCGAATATAATATTTATATCGTTCGATCCCGTGGAATGAATATTTCATCTCGATGATTCTGTCGAAAATTATACATAAGTCGATAATCGGATCAAATCGTGTGCATATATACGAGGATGGTGAGCGGAGGATGTTTCATAATCGTGGAACTGCAGGCCAGCTGTTACCCCCCTCCCCGCCGATCTAGTCGGGGGAAGGGTCGTTTCGAAACTTTTCCCTTTAACAAATGCGAAAAATAATACAACGGCAAGCGAACAGAGAGAAAGAAAGAGAGAGAGAGAGAGAGAGAGAGAGAGAGAGAGAGGGAGAGAGTTGTTTCGTTATCCAAAAGTTTGCATACCTGGTCGCTTACACCTTTCCCAGGGAGTTGCACCAGATGCAACGAGGAAAGAACATGAACAAGTAATGTAACGCGAGGAAACTGCGGCGCGGAAACAGGGAAAGGATAAGGAATAAGTAAGCGAGGCATGCCGGGATATGTAAGTAAGTTAAGGATAGGACGGAGAGGAGGCGAAGGTCGGTCGGGCCCGCAGTGTGTGTCTGCAGCAATTTGCAACTTTTAATAGTTAGCCCAGACCCTTCCTTCCTTCCTTCCTTCCTTCCTTCCTTTCCCTTCTTTTATAGTTTATAACGCGGGGAAAAACGAACTTTTCGCGCGCCACTAGTCTCGCGCATTCGGGGGGTAGTGAAACGCCTATCTCCGTCATATAAACGCGGGATCAAGGGGATTCGAGGATACGATTTCTCTTAAGGATTAACTTACTTAAGGATTGCAGGTAATAAAAGTAAACCGTGATCTCGTTAACCGATCGAATACGAGCGTATGGTGGGTGGTCGAGGGGAAGTGCTCGATATGGGAAGAAATGGGGACGGGCGCGCCGTAATGCGAGGCTTAGGCCGCGATAGGGAACCGCGATTACATATTGCGGGCGCGATGGTTAGTTGGGCGTCGGAGGGGGTGGCAACTCGGGCAGAAATTGCAAGGTGGTGCACTTTTGACCTTAGCCGCCCTGTCGGTCCGATATTTATTGTCCTATTATCGTGATTGATACGCGCGGTTGGCCGACCATCGCTATCTTTATATATATATATATATATATATATATATATATATATGTAAGGGCGTTTAATGGCGGTAAGATCGGTTTCGGACTTTCGCATGACGAAGGGCGGGTGGAGCCGCTTCTCGTTGTCGTCCGAAATTACGGCTCGATTGCGGCCACCCACCCTTCCTTCCGTTTCCTTACTTAGTTTTCCTCTTATTTTTCCAACCGCGCGCCGCCATTAGTCGCAGCGCCACCGCCGACGTTTCTCGCCTGCCGCGGTAATAAGTCACGGAAATGCTATCGTAAGGAATTTACGAGACACGGGCTCTGCTTTCCGCCATACTCCCCTCGATCGGGCTCTGTCACGATTTTGGATTTTCTCCGTGTCCACTGTGACGCGCGCCGCAGGGAGAAGTCGAGTGAAACGATGGATAGATAGAAATAAGAAATAGGAATAATTTTTGCATCACGCGTCGTTGCATTTTAGAAAGGTATTATTTCAAGTTTCTAATTGTGTTTCTTGAATTATGCTCGAAATAAAAGACCGTGTATTCTCTTTGCATTTGTGTATCGCGTGAGAATGGCAGACGAATTTCTCTCTTTCCTCCCTATGATCCCCTGTGCTACGATAAATAAATAAATTTCACAATTTTCTTTTTCTGATTCTTAAGACAGATCGGTCGCGAATGATAACGGCTCTCTTTTCCTCCTCCTCGTTTTAAACTGGTGACCTAAATTATTCTAAGTCGCTGAGTTATTGACTACAACGTGAAAAAAAATTTCTGCCAACTAAGCACGAACGATCCTTCCTCGTAACATATTTTATCACGTCTATAAAGAATTTCATCGAAGAATATATATATACGCGCAATTTTTCATGGATATTTCCAAATCTCAAGCTGTTGCTATAGATATATCCACCATCGGTAGAAAGAAATTTCGCGGAAGGAATGCGGTTCTGATCGGTTAATTTGGAAGGAAATTAGCCTATTTTTCACATATTTTTCCTTTTACCATGATATTTATCTTATATACTAAAACGACGATCTGTATCTAAACTTGGATGCATTAGCGTAGGTTAATACATAATAGAATCCATAGAATTGTATCGATATAATATAAAATTTTTTTCCATTTCTCATCAATATGCGTAGGTTAATTATGATTTGTAACGATTTGTTTACAAATATAATATATATGTAATTTGAATAATAGGAGTAAGGACGTATTTTAGATACATTAATACTACATCGAAATAGTTTCGAAAATATTTCAGCTTCTAGTCTTATATGATTATCCTAAGTTCATAAATAAAAATAATTATTACGATTTTGAATATCCAAATTATACTGTATAGCGTGTGGTGTCAGACTTGTCAACAAACGTTCAAAGTGGTCCTAACGAAAGATTCCTGTATCGTTTCGCGAAATTTCTTTCCAGCAGTGAACAGGACATTCAATATCAAATAACTTTCGTGATCATTAATAATCACGAAAAAAATCTTTGATTTCTAAAATTAATTCCAATATTAGTATAATAGCAGGAAAATAATTAAAATCAATTTTTTCCAAATCATTCATCCTTGTGCGTAGAAAATAATTTTTACGATTTTGAATATTCAAATTATAGCTCTTCTATTATTATCCTGTGTAGTATAGCAGGATTGTCAACAGAGAGGATGGAAATAGTTCCACGAAACTTTTTTCTAGCTGTGAACAGTACACCCAATATCAAATAATTCATTAATTCCACTAAAATTAATTCCAACATTATTATAAGTGCACAAGAAAAGAATTAAAATCAATTTTTTCCAAATCATTCATCCGTCATAGAAAATAATTTTTACAATTTTGAATATTCAAATTATAGCTCTCCTATTATTACTGTATAACGCATAGTATCAGGATTGTCAACAGAGCAGAAATGAAAATAGTTCCACGAAACTTCTTTCTAGCTGTAGTGAACAGTACACCCAATATCAAATAATTCATTAATTCCACTAAAATTAATTCCAACATTATTATAAGTGCACAGGAAAAGAATTAAAATCAACTTTTTCCTCTGTTCCATTTATTTTCTTATCCACTGACCAAATCATTTATCCAGTTGTGCTGAGTACAACTCTCCAATCTTGTTCAAAAAGTTGGTGCTGGAAACTGGCCCGATATTCCATGTAACACGCACACACACACGTTCTCCGACAACGACGATTCACGCGCGTGGATTTAAACGATTCTCGACGAGAACGAGAACGAGAACGAGAAAAAGTGTGGGAAGGATAAAAAGCATTAAGCTGAGCACGACTTCTGAAAACCCTTAAACGCATTGGCTGCCGCGTCCAAACAAAGGGAATTTCCTCTGCCAACGACCTACCCCTCTCTTCCTTTCCTTTACCCCGCCAATCCCACCCACCCAATTACTTCTCTCAAATTTATCAAGAGAAATCCTTTCGAGCGGTTGATACTCCACTTTTCGAGATTTTCAATTTTCCGAGCTAAGCAAATTTCCACCTTCTCCTCTCTTTCGAAATTCCGCCTCGCAATTCCGCTTGGCGTAGCCTTTCCGCGCGATCACGCGGCCGGGATGCGGTGATTTTATCCGCTCTGTAACCGAGGAGAAGGGAAGGAGGAATACTCCGCCTACTTGCGCTACTTGCTCTCCAAACCAACTTATATGATATACGATTATGCTCTTGTATCTTATTATACGCGTATCACAGATGCGACCGCATATCCTGCCCCCGGGCTCTTTGAGAAGAGAGAAAAAACCGTTCCTCGGTTTCTTCCTTTCGTGGATTTCGCATTTTATCATAAGCGAAAACAGAGAAATTCGCTTATGTTATGTATATATACTTTTGTATTATCGGGTCGATCCGAGAAAAAACGAGATTCGTTTCGACGTTATTCGATTTCGAATAGCACAACAGAAATTTATGCCCTCGCTATACCATCCGTGTGTAATAAGGAAACGAAAAGCAAGTGGGCAATATTGATATATCGTGTACGTATCTTCCTCTTGGAAGAGAGAAAGAGAGAGAGAGAGAACTAATAATAACGATAGAATCGTAGATAAATCGAAAAATGGAAAAATTCGTGGATAATGTAAACTGAAGGATTATGTTTCTTTCAAACACGATTATTAATCGTGATGTTTGGATCCGTATAATTTCACGTTCCTGATGCTCTTTATCGACTAATGACAGGTGAAACGGCTCGATGAACACCGATAATATGTTTACGATTGAGCAGGAGGGGAGGGATATCGTCGCTGATGTTATTATACCGTGGTCGAACATTTTTACATTTCCGTTGGAGGGTAATTGGCGTTGCACGTAGGTACAAATGGATGGTAGGTTCGAATGGCTGTCGGCGAACGAACGCGCGATGTAATGATTAATAGAGGCCACTCGAAATTCAGTGCCTTTCGCGCGTACATCGAAAGAGCAACACGCGAATAACACGCGGTTGGTAATGCTGCGGTGGACCGTTGTTACGTGCTACGAGAACTGAAAGGATTCGCAGATTTCTGTTAATATTCCAATATCGGCATATAAATATCGGCGCCGACATGTTGTTCGATCTGTAACTCGGTGCGAAGAGAAGGAAAAACGTAAAGAATCGTAACACCTTTATTAAAAAAAAAAAAAAAAGAAAAAACGAAGACTGTGCCAAAAGGAATATTTTTTTCTTTTTTTTCCAATCCCTATCGATTTTATTTGAAATATCGAAGGAGCAATTACTTGCGATTAGATTGGCCGTAATTTATCGGAAAATCCATCGGAATGGCGATTCACGGGACCGATACCCGCACGCAGCAGATACAAGCAGGTTCTCAATCAAGTATGCATCCCGTGTGGCTCGTATCAACCATTGCTTCAATAATACAACATCGATCCTCATAAATCGTTTCCTCCAGACCCACTGTCCTCGTTCCACGCATGTTAAGCGCCCTTCTACCCGACGCAATTCCGAGAATCGTATATAATGTCGCATTAAAATATGCAACGAGCGCGGGAACATCGAATAAAATAGTCATGGGCGACGAATACAATTATTAAGTATAGCGATTTTGTCCCCTCCCCCTCTCCTCTCTCGTCGGAATAGGCGAGAAGAGAGAAATGCTTCCTTCCCCTTTTCTTTTCTTTCTTTCTTTCTTTCTTTCATTTTTTCCTTCTTCTCTATATTTCGCACGTTTAAACCCGCGTCATTTTCCGCGCTATAGAAGAGATTTAAAATTCCATAGCCGTTACAAAGCGTGTCGCGAAAGGGACGAGTGCGTAAGAATTTTTTCGGGGAATGAAAATTTTCCCCCCCTTCCCTTTCGCGAAAAAGGGACCGAGGAATGAAAATGAAAATTTATGACGGGAAACAAAATTTTGTGGGGAGGGGAGGATGAGGAGGAGGAGGAGGAGGAGGAGGAACCAATTGCAAAATTTGAATATTCTATTCGACGCAATGTTCTACGTAAAATGATGCAGCCGAAATGGAGTTGACCCAAAAAGTAAATCACAAGTGAAGAAACTGGTTTATGTAAATCGTTCTTCGATCGTTTCACCGAACTGAATCGCGCGATACATCCCTCTCCTCCCTCCCCTCCCCCCTTACATTTGAAAATACGCGGAAACGGTGGAATTGTAAAAAAAAAAAAAAAAAAAAAAAAGAAAAAGAGGAAAAAGCATCGACACTCGAAAATGAAAATAAAATTCGCGATAAAGGGAACGAGGAGGGTGGGGATGAAATATTTCTTTCGCTCGCGAGATGATTCATTTGTCCTTTGTTCCTTCCCAGGACAAGTAAGACAAATAAAGTGAAATTAGAGAAAATAGGATGTTCCATTCGAGAGAAACGTTTTCCAATTTCGAATTTTTAAACCGTCACGATCAAATCATCGTCACGATCGATCTCCTTCGACGAGATAGAGAGAGAGAGAGAGAGAGAGAGAGAGAGAGAGAGAGAGAAAAGAAACAAACAAAGCGGCGAGAGAATAGAAAGATTGGCAAACACGAATGAATTATGAGCCGTGCTTGACTGTTCAAAACGCGACGTAGTTTCCACCGGATTTAATTACAAAAGGAACGCGCAACAGTTAGCTCGCGTTGCTCAAAGGAGAGAGAGTCTCGAATGAGAAACGGGGACAAAAAGCGGGGTGAAAAAAAACCGGGGCTTAAGAGAATGTAACTGGATGTACGTATACAACACGGGTTCTGAAGTGGAGGCGTTCTCCTCCCCTCCTCTTCCCACCCCTTTCTTCGAGTGAATTTTTAACGTTTCACCAGGCCGGTGAGCCGCGTGAAACGCAGTTTGCCCATAGTTGAGACGGCAAGGTTTGAGACCAGCGGCGCGACGCGCATTCCTCGCGGAAAAGCACGTATGTACATCATGAGCGAGCCAAGGTTCACCCAGAGGAGAAACCGGGCCACCGGCTTTACGAGCCCCCCCCTCCTCCTCCTCTCTCTCTCTCTCTCTCTCTCTCTCTCTCCTCTTCATGAGCATCCACCCTACAGAATGCGTTCCCTCTTCGAGTGGCTCCTCGTCCCTCGAAACATTCTAAACGCGTGGCCTGCCTCTTCTTTCTCCCACCCGTGGACCGACAAGTGCACCCTCCCTCTCTGAACTCTGAAGTTTGATAATAGTTCGATAGGTGGTAACGGGTGATCGTGAAGGAAATCGATTTTGTTGTTTGGATTTTCATTGTTCGAGGGTTTGGTGATGATAATAATTTGGTGTATTCTTCAACCTTCGTGAGAGGTTGGTCGAGAGGCAAGGTGTTAAAAAGAAGACGTTTAAAAGCACGTTTATGCAACAGAATTTATATCTTATTTTAATCGCGCGCGCGATTCGACAAGTAGAATATTTTTTTCAATTTTTATCTTTTGTTTTATTACGCGAATATTCCGTGGAACGGGATATTTCCATCGCGGATGTATCGCGTTACATCGATTATTTCGTGTTTTTCGAAATAACGCGATATTTTTAACAAATTTCAAATTGTAAATTCGTAAAAAAATATGTATCCCTTTGAACGTGGATTTTACATATTTTTTACGAGAAATATTTTTTTATCTCTCTCTTTCTCTTTCTCTTCCTTTCTCCTTTCCTTTTTTTTAAATATTCCAAACAATCCCATTAAAGTAAGGGACGATATGGAAACCTGGCGATTCATGCATACAACGTACTTCTCTTTTCGAAATCGATAATATTTTCAACTTCAACTTCAAATTAAAAATTTTAGATGTTTAGATTATACGAGTCTTGAAATATCATATTCCAAAGCTATTTTCGAAGCTTCTTTTTTTCTTTTTTATAATCCCCGAAGGAATATTTTTTCCACGAAAGAAGATCAATTTCAATATTTCGGACCATTAGATATCGTGTCTGAAAAACATTGAAAGGGGGGTGAAAAATATAAAAACGTATAAATAGTTCAAATAAATCCTGAGATCCCATTGAGCATGAGAGGTATATCGCGTTTACGCTCTTTACATGATTTATCCAACGAACGAGTCTTTGTTACATATTTTATCACTTTACCTGGATCAACGTTTCATCACGCAGCTTGGTTACAAACGGCAACCAGAATGCACCCTTTGTCCCACGGTAACAAAAAAAAAAAAAAATAGGCAAATATCTTCGTAACATGCAACAAGTATGAAAAATGATAGGAGAAATACGTTGAGCCGAGATTCTTTAATATAATAAAAAATCAATGTTAAACAGTAGCGCGGTGAAGATAGTAAAAAGACCTAATCTAATGTCTTAAATATACATGGAAAGTGCATTTTATGGGGACACGGATTTTCAATTATCTTCTATTATTACATTAATATAATACGCCATACGTATTATCCTTTCGTGCCCACGAAAAATCTACCACCAGAATTTTTACAACAGAAATTTCCTCGCGGCAGATTTAAAAATTGAAAGAACAATAATAACAATTTAGAGGGAGGCAAGGGTGAGATCGGCCGAGTAGTTTATCGAGCAAAGTGCCGTTCCTAGTTCCTCGCCAGTATCGCGTCCAATTGAATTTAACAGAGTCTTAATCCTTTCCGCGTGTGTCCTTTTAAAACTTCGTCGAGTTACGTACGTGGCGTTACGTGAAGTTACGCATCGACAAAGATACAATTGCGACAAAGAAGTATTAAACTCTGCAACCGATCGCTTCCATTTAAGATGTTGAATCTGTAACGCTGATTATTTAGCGTGATAAAAAACGATTCGATCGGGAGTTGGATCGCGTGTAAACGAAGCTGGTCGTCTTAATTTTAAAAAGAATTTCAAGACGTGGTTCTGAAATGAATTTCTGAAATTCCTCGAGAGGAATATTCGTTCAAAACTCGAGCGAATTGAAACGAATCACGGTCTTAAGCGATAGATAGGATTACACGTTACAATTTGGTGGAATTTCGCAACGAAAGAGGATGGTTAATCGTACGATCGCATTTCCCAAACCGTTCGAATTAGTTTTTAGATTCGTAACGGATGAAAAACAGAGTAGTCACGAAAGTTTCCTTGCACTCTTCATCGTTATTTCCAGGCGGATTACTCGTTAAAACATATGAAAAAGGAGATGTAAGATGATATTATAAATGACAAGAAATATTTAGAATCGCATTCTTAAAACTTGAGCTTGTGGAGTATAACGTTTGGACATTCGATTTCTAAGAAACATTATTCGTATTATTCCTTTTCATCCTTGAGCGCAAATACGATTAAAATTACAATACGTGTTTAAAAAAAAAATTAACCGACTATAACAAAAGATAAAAACTTGGAAATATCCTTGCGTATGTTAAAGTTTAACAATGATTCGGAGAAACGTGAAACACGATGGATGGCGTGGATGACTTTCTTTGTTTCCCTCCATCTTCCCTTTCTGCTCTTCCCTTTCTTCTTCGACGAGAGGCACTTTTCCTCTCTCTCTCTCTCTCTCTCTTTGTTCGACTGGCAGACTGTCGAGAACGAAAGGTGGCTTGGATCTACCGAAGTCAAACGTTGAATACTTCCGTCGATATTTAAATTCCGCATCGAAAGGCGGCAGACGAAAGGAACGAATGCGACGACGAGAAGGGCGAAACCGAAGCACACGGGTCACGAACGTTGCTTCCCTGACTTTGATCCTTCGTAGTAATTACATTCTTTCAGTTCGAAGGCGAACCGAAGAGAGCGTCGTCGCCACGTTTCCACGGCATCGCACACTCCCTCCCCTCCCCTCCCCTCCCCTCCCCTCCCTCTCCTTTCCAAAAAATCTCTTTTCTTTCCCCAGATTTCCCTCTTCTTCGCGTCGCTTTCTTTTACGTTTCCTTTCATACAATTCTTTTTAATAAAGATCTTGATCGTGGAATTAAGCTCGCTCGAAATTTTTAATATTAATTCTATTTCGTCTATTTCGTTATTTCTCTTTTTTTCTTAATTAAAAGACACGAGGCAAAATAAAAAAGCGACAAAGTTTATATATACCACCGACCTTATTATTTTCACGATTAATCGTAGATGGACGAGAACAAATTTGCCTTCGTTTAATTACGTGATTTGTAACGGTCACGTTACTGTCAACGCCGTTACCATTTTCGTTACCAAAAACGGTAGCGTTTAAACGATAAAAGATAATTCGCACAATATCGTTTCATAATAACTTATCGGTCGAAAGCATAATTGCTACATTACAAACATTTACAAACGTTACACAACGGCTGGGACATTTTCTATTTACGTTTGTGTCGCGTTGTGCCCGTATCCGATGCGATTAATTAACTCTCATAATTCTGTTGAGAAATCGGAAATACGGTTTAAATTCATTTAAATTAATTTACACAATCCAGGCATTATGCGATGATTCGAATAATTAAATACGCACGTAGGGGCGTAATTCGCGTCTATCTTTCCAACACGTAGAAATTTCTCGGGTTGACAATTATTCGCGTCGAATTCAATAACTCGTTGCAAATTTCTCGATCGAATCGGTTGGAAATCGAAGTTAACCTAAGATACAACAGGATACATAGGATAGGGAAGCATTAAGTAAAAAATCGAATCGAACACCACCGCTGTGGAAAGTTTGAGAGCTTTCAGCGTCCGGTAAACAAGAAACCTGGTATGTCCCCAAGGAGTCCCTTTGACATTCTAGGCAGTGAGCGCCTTCCGCTCGTTCACCAACTTCCCATCCGCGTGAATTACGTTCACGCCTAGAATGTGCCCGAGAATCGTTCTCCTCGTAATCCCTCTCTCGATTAGGGATTAGATAATTTATAACCATCCATCCAGTTGTAAAAAGTAGAACTTTAATCTAAAGAGGGACTAAAATCAAATTTCACGAAATTTCAATCGTGAAACGAATAAGAAATATAGAGAGCGTCGTCCATATCCGTATCGAGTGACCAATCTTCGAAACGTGGATTAAAGTTTCCAATAACGACGCCATTACGTATAATCCAGTAGCGCGATCTCGAAAATTTCCTCCAATGTTTCGAGGGAACATGTTGTGCGAGGAGCACGAACATGGAGAATGGCTTTCATAGAATTCGATCCACCTTGAAATCCGCAATCGAAAATCGGTGTGGCTTACGATTTTTACCACCCGTCGTGGATAATGATACCATGAGTTCCGTGCACGTTTAACGTTGGCACGAGTGTGGTGGCGCGAAGTGGAAGTGGAAGACGATCTACCCTCTCTCTCTCTCTCTCTCTCTCTCTCTATCTCTTTCTGGGCACGGCCCATTCTTCGACGGGAGGAAAAATTTCCATGGCAAAGTGTAAGGGAGGAGGAGAGGAGGGGAGGGGCAGCGGAAGGTGGAGAAAGAGGGTGGTGGAGAAAGGGAGGAAAGCGAGGGAGCAGTATCTGGGCAGACTCGTATGAAAGTTTAAACCGATGTTTTACGATGGCTTTTTGTTTCGCGTGTTTTATTGAGCAGAGGGCGGATATTCACGTCAATCTCGCTCTCTCGCAATCCGCGAGAACCGGTCGAGAATCCTCCCCTCCTCCCTCTCCTCCCACAAGCAGCCACCCCGCTACACCCTTTTCTTCCTCTGCCTCTTTCTTCTTCCTCTGCCATTCCCTCTGAATCTCTGCCCCTCCACCATTTTTCATAAAAATTTCAGCGCAACCTGCCGGTCTAGGAGGGAAGGGGGGAGGTGCACACGCGAGGCAGCCAGAGAAGGAAGAAACCCTTTTTACAGGGTTATGGATTAAAGGCGCGTGTCCTTTTTTGTAGAAAGATTGTTTAACGCGAACAAGGAATACAGGAGATGTCATTCTGATTACGCACAAAGAGGGAAGTACCTTGTTTTTCTTTTCTCCTTTTTTCTTTTTTTCACGGTCGAGATATTTCACGAGGTATATACGATATGTATATCCTCTCCCCCCAAAGTTGAAATTTTTATTCTTCTCGTCGTCGTCGTCGTCGTCGTCGTCGAGGCTACGCCGTTCGAATCGGGGGAAAAAATGTTGAATCTCATCGCGCCAGACTTCGTTTAAACCCCGTTCCGTAACGTGGTATAAACTTTACGCAAGGTTTACGAGGTTAACGCGCAAAGGTGAATAAAGAGGAGAGAGAGAGAGAGAGAGGGAATGGAGAATGTAAAATAAAATGTGGCTCCCTTTGTCCGAAATAATTATTCGGACAACCTGAATACTGGCAACCGAGTTTAGTATCGGTGTTTGTAACATGGATAAAACTTTTTTCGTTTTTAAAAAAGTATGCACGTGAAAAACGTACGTGGAGAAAAAGATGTTGGTTGATTCGTTGAACGAACAAAAAAGAACGAGAAAGGTTTCGTTCCGTTTCGTTTTCTATTATTCGAATGCATTTTATTTAAAAAAAAAGAAACGAAGAACAAACGAGAG
The DNA here is from genome assembly GCF_014066325.1 of Apis laboriosa. NCBI lineage: Eukaryota > Metazoa > Arthropoda > Insecta > Hymenoptera > Apidae > Apis > Apis laboriosa. Next base: position 1,217,340 of record NW_025223180.1, read on the forward strand.
AAAGATATTTAACAACGGTATCCACCAAATTTTCATTCGTGATACAATTTATTCCAAAAAAAAAGGAAAGAAAAATGAAAGAGAAAATCGCTTCGATATCGAGCGAGTTTCACGATAATCGAAGCGAGTCATCTCATTATCAAAGTGGTCGTCATTTGCATCGCTATTTATTTAGGGAATTCGAGTGAATCTTTCTCGAGTCCGTATCCGGGACAAAGACTGGCGGAAAGAACTATTATTCGATAACCGAGTAGGAGGCGGAGTCCGTTCTTTGTCCGCTCGAGACAAAAGAAGTCTATCTCTAATCCCACGGGATGTTTCTTAACTAGAGGAGGCAAATGAAGAAGATAATGTCCCGGGAAGGAACGGTGGTACCTTCCTTTCGAGGTTTTGACCTCGGCGAACGAAAGCCCCGCGGGGTCTTTGTCTGCAAAATTAAATGATAAAAACACGTCGTACTTCCGCATCGCCTCCCACTCCCCTTCCTTCCCTATTCACCTTATTCCTGTTGCATCGTCCCTCCCTCTCTCCGTCCACCCCCTTACCCCCCGTTGTCCCCGTTTTAATAAAGAGATTTCGCCGAAACACTGCCGAGGACCTCGTCGCCTCGTCCTTTTGCCGGATGATACTTTTCCTCGCGCCGTGATATCGGCTCATTTCTTTTACGAAACTTGAATAACACTTTCTATGCACGCTGCCTCGTACAAAGGCTGGGCCGAAACTTCGAAATATATATATATATATATATATATATATATCTTCCTTTCCGAGAAATTTCCGTGTGCATTGCGTCGAGATGAATTNTTTTTTTTTTTTTTTTTTCGTTTTCAACATTTGACGGGTTCAAGCATTTCTTCGTCGCGAGTACAGTAATTTAGGTTAGGAGGGAAGAAATTCGAGAAGTGGAGAAATCGTAAAAAGTGAGAGGAGAAATTTGTAGGTAGATACGAGTAATATTTACAAGTATTTTTTAATTTCATTCTCTAAGTTTTTGTAAGGTTGGTGTTAGCTCGGCGCAACGTAAACATGCAGATTATATTTTAATAACGCGGGGGACTGTGTGTACAGATCAGAAAATTAAATTAAATTTACGTTTAATACGAAACGTTACGAAACTCGGATACACACGTATACACGAGTAACGAGGATTTCTTCGCGTACCAAAAATTGTTTCGCTTCCTTATAGTTTTATTAAAACAGTTGAATACAGTGAAATGTACAGTGGTTAACTATATTATAGAAAAAATATTTTACAAATATACCTAAATATACGCTCCAACTGTTTTGCTCCCGCCCGCAATTTTCGTGTTGTTGCGAAATTAAAACATGTAAAATCTAGAATTTCATTGTTCATGTGCTAAATTTCATCTCAAAATTATTCACTAAAACTGTCTTTGAAACGTAAAATATTACGATAACATAAATATATATATATATATATTTTCAAAAATCGTTCCATCGATGTTACGTTCATTTCGTTTAAAATATCACGCTCGTTCTCGAAATTTATCATTAAATTTCTACTCGATACAGATCCTACAATTTCCTCCCTCCCCCCTTATTTATCAATTATTATTCGAATCTCGCTACTATATACCCGTATATCCATAATTCATTCGATGAACGAGTTTCTGAAACATCTTACCCTGATTTTTCTCGAAACTCTTTTATCGATGCTAAAGAAAGTGCACGCACACACAATGGAAAAATGTTGGAGATCGGATGCCATGCATATGCATGGCTCACCGCGCGCTAGATAAAACGGGATCGGGCTCTCGCACGCGTGTGCGCGTGCGTGTGTACACGATCGTTTAACGGGGTACAAAAAAAATTGAATTTAAGGCCACCGTAAATTTACATGCCGATCAGGTGGGCGGTTTACCAAAGCGCGATAAAAATAAAATCTCCCTCGGTGGTTAAATAGTGTGGAGGTTTATGCAAATTCGAGAGAGATTCGGTATCGCGGAGGGAAAGAATTTTCGAATTTTCTCGATTCTTCTGCACGTGTGCGTTTAACGTACTTTACAGAGAGAGAGAGAGAGAGAGAGAGAGATGTTATCGATCCGTATCGTTGGGAGGAGGGGTCGTAAGGAAGGAAGGTGATTAATGAGAAATTAGCGGGAGATCGATGAAAGATTATTAAATGGAAGGTTAATGGGAAACGCACAGAGAGGGGAAGAAAGGACGCGATAATCGTCGATATTACCGTACGTCTGGCCATACGCGTACATCTTCCCCTCGAGGGAACATTCGTTCCTTGTTCAACCCTCGTTCGTTTCCTTAGTGGTCCTCCTCCTCCGTTCGTTTCCATCATCTCATTAACCGTACCTGGTATCAAGTACGCGCACGTGATCGTGTCCTTTGATCTCTCTCTGTCTCTTCCCTCTCCCCCTTCCTTCGAGCTACATTTGTTTTACATTTGTACTGTGTATCGGTTTGTGTTTCAATCGATGCTGCTGGATAGGGGCAACGGATGAAAAAAAAAAGAAGAAGAAAAGGATAACAAAGAGAAAAGACACAGGTAGTGCGGAGATAATAATTTTTTTTTATTCTTCAGGGGAATGAAACGATAATTTATTACGCGAAAATAAGGAAAATAATATTGAATATTTGTTAAAGTAAACGTTTCGTAACTATTTATCTATCGCGTGTAAATATTTTTTTCTCTCGTTCTTTGATCTCTCTTGTTTTATTCCTAGAAAAAGGAAGAAAAAGAAAGAAAAGAAAAAAGAAGGAAAACGTTTGCAACAAAAATAATTTTTTTTTCTTTAATCCAGAGGTAAACGCAATTACGGCTAAATCGTACGACTCTTTTATATTTGTTCAATAAAGCAAACAAACAACGGGAACGTAAATATATTTATTTGGACATTATATATAGTATATATCTCGATAATCGTTTTGCAAACACTGTTTTAAAAAATACGTGTTATACGATAATAAACGGTTAAATGTATTCAAATGTATAGAAACGATATCAACTAACTGACTAACTAACAAATATCACGCTTTACGATTGAATAACAATAACAATAATCGGATAACTCGGTTTTCCGCTCTGTTTTTAATCTCTAAGCAAGACCTAAATTGCAATGATCAAGCTATAAAAGTTTTGAGAAGAGAGGGAGAGGGATGGGGAATATTTCACAGTGGATGGGGAAACTGCGTTTTCCCTTTTATAGGAAATTTAAAATCTTAGTTAATGCGTTAATACCGCATTCTTGCTACGCGACGACGGCCGAATTTAAATGTTAATTTACACGACGGCCTCGCGGTGGCCTCGCGAAATATTTGCTTCTACGCCACCGTAACGAACGCGTCTTCCGCTAATGAAATCAGTCATAAAAGAAGCGGACATAAATAACGTCCATGAAATTGGATGCTTCGCTCTGTAATCAGAGTTACGGAAAATTCAGCAAGGCGAAAAGGGGTGGAGCGGCGAGAGGGGACGTCGGAAGGGGGTCGGTTTATTTCCTGGAAAGTATTCCATCTGTGAAGCGAATTTTGTAACGTATCGAGAGTTTAGTCTTTTTATCCCATTGACGAAAAGTAATTTGTCGCTCCGTTCTTGCGTGACAGGTCGAAAAATTAATTCCCCTCTCCCTCCCCTCCATCCAGCCTTCCGCCACGCTGAAGTAATACATTTTTTTTTTTTTTTTTTTTTTTTTTTCAATCGTTGCCCCCTATCCGACGAATCTTTTTAAAAACACCGTGCGCTGACGGTTGATCGAAAAAATCGGGCCCCGCAAAGACGAAGGGGATTCGGTTAATGCGGAAAATTAATAAACCTGGATTCGGTTTAACGTCGGATCGGTTGGACGAAGAGCGATATCTCGCGCGCACATTGTCACGTGTATAATAATTGTCACCCCCGATGGGATTTGACGCAGTTTCGTTGAATTTTGAAACGATAACCACCGCGAATAATATCACGTGTACAGGTGTGTTTAGTTTTTCGTTTAAATCTCTCGTAACTCGGGAAACGAAACGCGAATAATGAACGAATAAATAAATAAATAAATAAATAAATAAATAAATAATATAAATTCGTGGGAACGGGTATCTTTTTATCTACGAATTACGATTTTATTCGTTTCACGATTTTAAATGGCGAAAGAAATTGATAGAAATTATTCGTGATTAAATAATTTCACTTTACGCGTTCTTTACGCGAAAAAAAAAAATACACGAGAGCATTGCAGAAATTAAAAGCAACATCGCGCTGAACGGAACTCCATAGATTCGGATCGACCTAAATGGCGAAACAAAGGGGGAAAGTTACAGCATCCGGATGTAACGTCCATCGTTTTATCGCGTAATTTAAATTTTCCTGAATTCTCATTGTCGAAACGCGCAATATTTGTTACACGCACACGAGCGCACACGGGGGTGTCTAGACGTGTGGCGCGCGCATACACATACATACACACACGCGCGCGCGCGCGCGCGCGAATGTCTATTCCGATAATTTTATGCTATTTTATGAGGGATTCTTGCACATAAATTTTATACGTTCATCCGCATAGCACGAGGACAGAATTATGAGCATCGCGTGCATTATTATATCGAACGACTCGTCTGTACGCAACTACGTGCCTATCTCCGGGGGAAGTTTCGTACGGAAAAAAGAAAAAAAAATAGAAAAAAAGGAAAGAAAAATATGGCGAAAGTTATTGCATTCGATTTTCTCCCGTCCGGAGTCTTTGATGTATCTCCACGTCGTACCGTGATCGATTATCGTGGAATAACAATGATCGGTGTATTATTTTAATCAAGGTGCGCACATGTCCGTTTAAAACATCGCTTCCTCTACCCAATTTATAATTTTTTTCGTTGTTACCAAGAGATAACAAGTATTTGTTATCCGTGCCCGAGATATACCAGAATATTGTAAATAGAGAATCGTACAAGATTCTTGACATGTCTATATTTGCAATTTCGAATTTATTAGGAATTTCGCGTGTTTCTAAGAAATATCCCAAAATTTCAATTCCAACGGAGTTTAACTTTAACATTTCCCAAGCATAATTAAACCCTAAAAACTTTAATCCGATCGAAAAAAGGAAAAAGTAATTTGTAATTTTCCAAAAAAAAATTCCTACACGAGCGAAACAAAATCACTCTTAACTCTTAACCCAATCGTTTCCTCGTCTCGAGGATTCATCACCAAAGGAAAAACGGTGCACAAAAGACGAACGGAAGCTAGGAGAGAGCGACGAAAACAGAGCGGCGAAAACAACGGGAGTGAATGGATAAAGAAGGACACAGGCATGGACGAGCGAACGATAAAGAGAGAGAGAGAGAGAGAGGGACGCATAGTTCGAGCGGAAACAAAGCTTAGCGTGCGTGGAAAGGCTCGTGGTCGCACGCTTCCGCTTCTGGCCAGGAACGAAAAGAGTTTGGACGTGGCAGCGTGGCGGCCAGGAAAGCGCGTTTTTCCGCGGGGTTAACCGATTGGTCCACCTTGGAGGCTGCGCATCCGGCCAAGTTTGATATTGGCCAGCGCGGTGGAAGACAAGCGAACCCTTGTGCCTTGCCATTGGCAAGGGGCGGAGCCAGAGCTAAAGCTTTCGCGAAACCTCTTTCTCCCTCTCTGCCTGAACCCGTTCCTCACCTGCTCCCTCAACCACTCGCTCCCTCCCTGTCCACGCTCCTTCTTTTCCCTCTATCCTCGTTTCCACCCTCCACCCTCCCACGCGGATTCCACCGCACGAGCGAACCTTGGCTGCTTGGCGGCGGCGAGGCCTTCGCGCAATTTGGGTCACAATACCTAGCCAGTTTCTCTTTTTTTTTCCTCTCTCTTTTTTCCTTCTCCCTTCTTCCTTTTTTTTCTTTTCTTTTTTTTTTTTTTTTTTTTTTTATTCCTTCCTTTTAAGAAGATCTCGCAGGCCCGAGAATCAGCCAATCTTAATCCTGCCCCCCTCCCCCCCTCTCACCTTCATCGCGCTCACGTGCAACCCACGACGCATCGAATAACCTTCCCGACCAATCCTCTGCAACGATGGAACGAAACTATGGTCGGGACGTGGATATACGGTGGATAACCGAGGGTGCAACCGAGGGAAAACGATTCTCGTGTACGAACCGTTGTTTTTTCCATTATTTTTCCCCTCCTCCCCCTTTCATTCGTTCCCCCTGCCCCCGTTACTGGATAGTGTCCCGGATATCCGATCCATCGGATGTTCAGCTGCAATAATAACTCGAACGGTTGGCGATATCCGCAAGATTGGAAACGCGTATTCCTCGAGGGTACCGAGTGCGTGGAGAGGGAGAGGGAGAGGAAGGGGGAAGGGAGGAAAAAGTAATTCGGACAGGGGGATGGAAAAGGAAGGGGAGGAATCGGGGATTGGTGGCGAGCAGTAGGGAGGTTCTGCATGGCAGGTTCTGCCGGAGGTTCTTAATAAATATATTAGCAGCCGTGCTCTACCTCGAAACGAGCCCACCCCCCGCTTTCCCCCTGGGGGGTGAGATTTTAGCTTCCGACACCGCAAAGTATGCTTAAGATAATCAAGCTTGTCAATAATGGAAGCCAGAAGAGGGTAAACAAGCGAATGCCCCCAGCTGTAATCTTGCACCCGCGCTTTCTTCGACATTCTTCAACCCCTCTACGTCCCTTCGCCGAAGCAGTCGAAGAATTCTTCGCGCGCTTCCCTGCGCACTCGATCTCGTTTCCTCCATTTCTAAGACAAGAAACAATTGCATTCCAACGTACACTCGTGTATATTGTTTCGAATGTAATGGGTTGTCGCGGTGAAAAATGAATCGTTAACACCTCGTCAAATACCCAAACGGTGAAATTTCTTGGGGAAAGAGGGCAATAAGAGAATACGTAGTAATGGAGGATGACCCCAATTCGCAGAAGAAGAAGATGAAGAAGAACGGAGTTCCCAAACCTAATCGTTGATTCGAGAATTCTATTCGTCCCTTCGTTCTAATCTTCCTCTGTTTCCCTTAATTCGTCATCGCTTCCTCTCTCAACCGCGTAAAAAAAAGGGAAGAAAGAAGGAGAGAGAGAGAGAGAGAAAGAGAGAAAGAGAGCAGCTTAATTTTGATTCACCAGCAATTCGTGTTTCTTCGGAGGGCGCATATTTTATTCACTTCGAAGCGGGGAACTTTCGTGTCGTGGCCTCTAAATTTCGAGAGAAAGAGAGAGAGAGAGAAAGAAGCGAGAAAGATGTGCAGGTCGCTCATTAATTTCTAATGAAAGAGCACAGCGTCCCGCGAACGACGACGACGACGACGACGACGAGGACGACTAATAAACCACGTCCCGTTGTAGTTTCTAAATCGAGGTAATCAAATTCGGCGCACGTGGCTGGTTATCGGAGGGAAGCTTCCACGGGAATAAAGATGGCGCCCCGTTCTTTCGCCAAATATGCCATAAAAGTGGTGGAACGAAGTCGGTCTGTTCTATGGCCCGCGAGTAACAGCCCTGTGTAGACACGAAGAGTTTCGAAGAGCAGTTGGGAAACGAGTCGCGGAAGAAGAAACGAAGATCTTCTTCCGTTTCTCCCGCTGAGAATTAACCGGGTTCCCATGTCGTATTAATTTAGACAGGAGCAGGAATTATTTAAATCAATTATAAAAGTGTGTATTCGATTAGCGGGCTAAATACGATTTACGGTTAGAAACCGGTTCACGCTCGTTCAATTAAGCGTTTAACAAGCGGGCACGCGCTTGACGAAATGGAATCTCTTCGCTTGAAACGTTCATTTTGATTATTTTTCTTTTTTTTTTTTTTCATTTTTTCTCCTCTCTCTCTCTCTCTCTCTCTCGTTTCGAGCACGAATTTTAGTCAACGCTGAGCTCTTTTTTCCCTTCTTCGCGGCTTCATCGCGAAAGGATAATACGACGATATTTCCAATTCCGTCTTTCCGTCGATATAAATTGAAGTTTGAACCGTGCATTGGAAACGAGCATTGTTAAATTACTCCGCGAAATGTTTATTTTACCGTTCGGAAAAATTGCTTGCCCGCTCGTTTGACTAAACGTTTGTATTCATAACGGTGAACGCGTTCTTTGTTACCCAAATATATATATATATATATATATGTGTGTGTGTATGTATATATGTATACATATGGATCAATAATCTCTCTCGGTTTCGTATATTATGTGAAAAAACCTTTACGGGCGGTTATTCAAAGTTGTGACAAGCTTTTAATATTTCTATCCATCTTGCGTTATCATTGTAGATAAAATTTTTATTATGTCGCTCGTCGCAAAATTTTCCTCTCCCTCTCTCTCTCTCTCTCTCTCTCTCTCTCTCTCTTTCCCCTCTTTTGTGAATTTTCAATCATAGATAAATTGTTCGTCGATGAACATTTTGAATTTTCCGCATCGTTTGTATAAATTACCAATGGGGGGAGAGGGGTGGAAAAAAAAATAGAAAATTTTTAAACAAATCCTCCCCCCGATATTAAACTTTCGATACGAATTCGTGCAAGTAAGAATAAATTAAAAAAGAAAAAAAAGAAAAAAAAAAAAAAGTAATTTCAACGCAATTGCCGAAGCGAAGAAATCGTTCTCTCTCTCTTATAAAAGTATCTGCATATAAATTCTATCCGCATATTTCCTCTCCTTTCCCTACGCGAACGAAGGAGTTTTAAAACGTTTTGTTTCAGTCGCTAATTCATAATCGAAGCGGAAGAATCTCTCCGTCGCGCTTCTATTTTGCATAGAAATGTCTTTTCGAGAGTGATCTTGAAGAAAATTGAATTATTCGTGTATCGTTGCCGCATCCAAAACTTCTCCACCCTCTCTCTCCCCGACTTGTCGGCTGATAAAAGATTTTCAACGTTCGGCTCGATGGAAAATTACTGCTGCGAAGAAGTTGGGGGAATATTTAATGGGAAGGAGGAGCGTAATAACACGTATAATGCGAGCAGTCGGAAGGATTCAGGGCCAGCATTTTCGGATCAAACTTCTAATAGCAGTTGGCACTCGTCTTTGAGGGACGATTTCAGTCGAGACGGGTCGCATTAAGGTAACCCATGGAGGTGTACGATTTCATACATGTTTGAGTGGAGAGGTTGTTATAGCCGGTCGGTCGAAAGTCCCTCCACCTATTTGATACCGCTCATACCAGACGTCTTAAACTTTGTAAAACGCCATTTTGCCAAATTCACTTGCCCCCGGGTATACGCCCTCGAGTTTTACGAGAGGAGGACGCGGTTTGCGCTACGAGGGGGTGAGGGGGAGGGGGAGGGGGGGGAGGGGAATTCCGGGAATTTTGCGCTTTTTACGACTATTCACTGGAATATACAACAGTTACGTATACTTGCTCTCTAACCAAGAGAGCGTCGTATCTTTCGGCTATGACTACTTCGCCCTTTTTCAACCTGTTATCGATCCGTATGTATAATTGGAGGATGATAGAATTTTATCGTTAATAATAGTTTACGTAAGCGATTGGACCACCGTTTCGTCTGTTTTCGAACCGCTATAGTGAGCTTAGCGTAGTAAAAGAAAGATCTATATAACGTAGTTTATTTCTATTTTATCCCTTGATTAAATATGTTCTTATATTCTTTATTTTAATCGAATCGTTTCACGACCTGTAATGCATTGTGTTATGACGAATCCACCGATCAAACTATGTATGTTTTCCACGAAAAGCAGAAGAGAAGAAATTTCATTGATATCCTCGTTTGATTTATTCCGATATCTATCTATCGGTTGCCGAGATTTCTATGTAGTTAAGATAGTATGGAGATTATGAATAGATTCGTGACCTACATTTTTTCCTAAAAATGCGCGCCACTTCTCTAAGAATCGCGTTTGCTATTTGTCTGGAGCTTGGAATAGAGGTCAGCGAGGGGAAGTGCGAGCGAGAGATCCGAGTAAACGACGAGGATAATAAATTAAATATTACCCTTCTCTTTGCGCAATGATATTTCGAGAAGTCGTATCGAGACGAGTCGAGAAAGCGTTTTAAAGGATAAGATTCCAATGTTTTTAACGATCCCTCGTTCGTCGTCCATTGAAAATTTTCTCAATTTTAATAGAATTGAATCGAGTTTAAATTCGAGAAAAAAAATTTTCAAATCGTATTCTTCGATATCTTCTTCTTTTCATGATTTCTACATTGAACAAACGTTTGCCCGCCATTTTCCAGTTACACATGTCACGACACTTGTTTAAGAACATCCCTCGCTTTCGAGCTTCTCGTCTATGATTCTCAGTCAGGGGGTTGTCGAAGTAGTTCCGGATAACCGAGAGTATCCTCTAATACCATCAAAGAGAAGAAATCCGCGTCTCTCGCTTGTCTCGGGGACAAGTTAGACAAGCGTCGCCGAGAAAAATCAGTAATCCGTCTCGGGAGGAAGCTTCAAAGCTCTCTTGAAATCTCATGGCTTGACATTAGAAGATCTGAAACGTTGCTTTCATCCCTCTCTTTCATCCGTCTTTAAAGGCCACTAATGTTCCGTGTCATCCTGTTGCGCCACGTTTCCCTCGCCTCCCCCCTCGCCACGTCGTCGTTCTGCCTTCTCCCGTTGGAAACAACGACGTGAAACGGATTTTCGACGAGCACCGGATATCTTCCAACCGGCGGAGGAAAACAATCAAGCGAAACAACGTCCTATTATTACGCGCCGCTGTACAGGCCGGTCGAATATTGCCAGTTGGCTCGGCAAAAAGTATAATTTTCTCGTTTAAAACGCTCCTTTATCGGGAATGTTTTAATCGTGGTACGCGATACCGAAGAGTTGTATACGTTGCTTTTTAACCAAGGCCTCCGCGTGTCGTTACGTCCCGTGATAAACGTTTCTAAATGGAAAAGAAAGGGGGGAGGAGGAGGAGGAGGAGGAGGAGTGGAAGAAGAGTGTATTATTTAAAGCGGCGAATTTAATAATCGAAGGTGCTTCGATAAGTTATTTCAATAATTTATTGCTCGAAACGTAATAATAATAACAATAATCGCAAACGATCGAACGTTTATACGAAAATCGATCATAATAGTTGAACGAATATTATACACGAAGTAATATTTTCAATTTGCGGGAATATTCGCGATCCGATTCAATTTTTAACTTCGTACGTCGCATAACATTTTAGAAGTAAGAGATCGAGATAGATTCGGAATTGAAATAATAAGGACGATAGAAGTTAGAGTTCGATCGAGTTATAGTCGGTGAATTCTAAAGTTTCTTTCGAGGAAAGAAATATTTGATTAAAAATAGGAATATTCAATTTATACGATAATAAAGAATAAAGAGGTAATAAAGCGTGGAACGTAAACGAGTAAATGGGGGCACGGGATAGATTCATGAATGATTTTTACATAAATCTTTGAACAGAGACGTATACGTAATACGTCTATTTCTTTGAAATATTGCATTCAATCTTATATAATCAACGACGATCTGTACATGTTCACAGTAATAAGCCGCCTTTTCATATTTATCAAAGTTAGCGCCCCCAAGTGTGTAACCTAGGTATTTGAAATTATCGTGCGTCTTTTCCAACTTATGCAAACATCGGTGTATGGAAATTTCAATGCGATTTCACATGCAACTATGTATAGATTTTTCAACCGTATCAAATGGTAATAAAACATTTCTTTCCCCCGTTTTGAATTTCTTTTTTTACGTTTGACCATTAGCTATTTATCAACGTAACACGAACGGTGCGTACCAATTTTTCCAAACGATTACTCGAAATATCTGATATGAAAAATAATAAAATAACGAGTTAAATTGAACAAAGAAAAAGAAAAGATAGAGGAATATTATACGATTATACTTATGATCCCATACAGTGTTATCATATAAAATGCTGAAACTACTGTCTATTACCTCGATCTACTCGTCTCTTTCTTTTCTTTTCTCTCTCTCTCTTTTTTTTACATCATCGATTAACTCGAAGCAAATTCCGCTTTAACTTAACGCGATTTTTATCAGGCTTTCCATTAAGGGCTTGAGCTTCGCTTAAATCGATGAAGATAGAGACGATGTAATGCTTGCAAATTTATTTCAAACAGTTTTAAATCCGTACGACGGGCGCAATTAGGGCAGACAGGAAATGGATCTTCGTTCGAACATGTTCTTTCGAGAAGGGGAATAAAAAAAAGGACATACCCATAATGACCATAATTAAAGCTAGAAAAATACTCTTTTTGTTATATTTCTGTCGTCAACATTTTTTAAAATAATTTTTAAATAACGAATAATCGAATAAAACTCTTTCCTTCCTTCCTTCCTTCCTTCCTTCTTTCTTTCCCTTCTAAAATTCCCAACACGCTGCGAGTACGATACAATTCGCAGTAATTGTAGCAAAAACTTGGGCGTGTTCGAACTAGTGAACCGCGGAACAACCGTGGAAAAACCAAGATGGAAATTTCCTGGCGCTCAACGGTCGCGCGTTTATTGCGCGCGGAATATGAACAAAAAGGGGAGCGAAACCGTGTTTACGCGAAACCAAAAAGTGCAGCAACGCGGCAAGGAAAGGGGACAGTTGTTTCACATCCAGTCCATTTGCTCTTTATAATGTTCTTATTTGTTGCCCGCCTCGCCACTTAACCCAATTAGCGCGTCGTAGCCTCGCTCTTACGTACTTATCCACCTAACTATCTACGCGGCGGGAAAGCTTATACACCGCGCACGTAACCGTATACACACGTATACACAACCGTGTATAGCCACGAGCCAGAATCTAAAATAACCTTCCCTCCCCCGCTCGCATTAATTTAATTAATTTCGAGAGGCGCATACGCGCGGTGTACATAATCACCGAAATGAAATTATAATAACCACGGCGCCGTCTCTCTCTCTCTCTCTCTCTCTCTCTCTCTCT